>NC_142707.1:32041045-32344075 GCF_055471065.1 Atractosteus spatula
ATGAATCAGGTAGGACCTCGCTTGCTGCACATTCCCTGGGTTCATCCTGACACGACACTCTTCCAGCAGGATAATGAATGTCCTTATGCTGCTCTTGTACCAACTTTCCCATCACTGTACATCTACAGTATGGGAGGAGCTGATGTGATGTGTGGCGTAGGGGGACTAGTTAACAAGCATATGCTTGTGCAGATTCTGTGAGAGAAATAGTACAGAATTGCCCAGGCTCAGAGCTATTTGAGTTTCAAAGTCAGCATGATGAATTTACCTGTGCCGGTTCTATAAAATGCCAGTGCAACTACTACTACATAAAACAAGTAATTTACCTGATTACGCTGTGAATTTGTTGCGGTTACAAGTAAGGTATCTTTGCTCATTGTATATTTTGAAATAAAGGACAAAAAATACAAACGATATACAGAAGTCTCAATTTTAACACTTTGTTGAAGCATAGCGAATCCTAAGTGGGTAACGAATAAATAGCTTTGGTAGACTTTTACAGTTATGCTAAGATTTATAGTTGCAGATTGCTTACTCCTCTTTTGTGATGTACAGTACATAGGTCTTATTTTAGAGGAAGAGGAAGAAATGTTTCTGATTATACCTTTTTCTTTTAACAGGGAGCTGTACCGTGAGATGGGAGAATAAAACCATGTATTGTATTGTCAGTGTCTTTGGGCTTGCTATATAAAATTCAGCACCACACACCAAATTACTGAAACAGTAAATACTAGTTTACTAGTTTTATAGATACTTTAACACTATTTGTACATTATTTCCATAGGAAATAACTTTTCATAGGTGTTTTAATCTAAATGTATGTCACTGTCTAAACTGTCCCATGTTTTTTGTGAACTGAATTTCTGAGCTGAAATGTTGTTTTGTGTATTAAATGGCATAGTATTCAGAAACCCCTGATGAAATGTGGTGGTCATTTTCTTTAAAGCACGTTTTGGTTTTCAATTCCCTATCTAGAAAAAAATGTGTAGACCCTATTTTTTTACCCTGCCCTATTTGGGCCGAATTTAACACAAATGATTTTTGTTGCACTTATAAAAGATATTTCAGTAGCATGAAAGAAGTCGCTTGTACTGTATGTTCTTTTAAAAAATAATGATTTAAAACCTCTACCATTTACTGCATATGGGTGAACACACATAGTATACCTCTATATGATATTTTTGTCAAAACAAACATACTTCAAGTAAAGAAATTAATTCAGTATTCCTTTTATATTTTAGTTTAAATGATGTTCTGAATTGTTTTCATTTTTAATGTACTGTGTAAGTTTGGCAGATCTGCACTCTTTGTAGATTTGGCCTTTGATTTTTTTTTTCCTAAACCAGTCTGCGTATACTTTAAAACTCTTTCCATGTACACTAGATGTTAAAGATTTTTCATGATATTTAGGTAGGAAAGGTATTAATATAGTTTTGTAGCATGCTTACAATGTACCTACTGAAGTGAAGACAACTGACCTACTGTATCTCATGAAGTTTTCAAAGTAGTAAAGATACAATCTAAAAATTGCTTAATTTTTCTTCTTTAGTGTTATACTGGATCTTTGGCAGATCCTGTTATCAAAATAGAGCTATATACAATAGACTGAATGTGGAGGAATGGTGTTTTTAAAATTTTTTTTAATGGATTTGTACCTTGAACAGAAGCATGGTTTATACTGTATTTACAGTGATTTGTTCCAGAGCTATCAATGGATTACAGACAGCTGTTCAAAACAATTCTACACTTGTCAATGCCAATGAGGGCATCTTCCTTATTTGCATGTTTTTTTTTCCCCCCCAAGAACAAAACATTTCCAAAAAAGAACACCTTTACCTACTTCTTAGAGGTATAATGCAGGTACACATTGAGCTAGCCTGCACTCTTTCGTCTAAAATATATTGGACAAATTACAGTGTTGCTACATTCAAACCACCAATATCTAACAAACGTCATACATTTTCAAAACAAAAGATTTTCATTAGCGTTTGTAGTTCTAAACATCAAGTGTTTGGCACCATCTTATTAGGAATTTATGGTAAAATATGATTACTTTGTATTGTGTGGTAAGTTGAATGCAAGGCACAAATGAACATTTTAAGGAAGCAACCAATATATAACCTCCTCCATTTTTGTTGATTACAGTTAAGATCTGCTTCAAAGCCTAACAGATTAGATCCATGACATACATGGATGATACTTTCCTTTTTTACGTAGTGTAGAGTACCTGTTACAGATACATATTGAGTAGAGATTAACAGTTTAAATCAAGATTTTAGGATTCATCTATATTATACAGCGCACAATTCAGACGTTTTTTGGAAATTAGTTGTACATTAAAGTAGCATCTTGTAATAAGTCACCAAATTAAATCAAAGTAGACTTTATAGTAAAGTGTAATTTATCTTTTAAAGCATTTATGTCCTGTGGTGTTTGGAAGTTCCTGTATTTTACCCACAAAGGTTTACTCATTTTTACTTTCTTAAATATGAAAAAAAACGATAAATTAATTGAGGTCAAAGGTTACTAATGTGTAACAATGTTGTTTTTAGATTTCCATTTTACCAGATTCCAATACACCACTTAAAGAGCTAACGCTACGTTTATAAAGTGCCTTAAAATATTTTTTAAATGGATGCAAGACACTGATGATCATTTTAAAAAAGCACTTAGCTTTTATTAAACCATATTAAATTTCGAGGTAAAGCTTTCATATTAATTTCTCCTTCTTATCCAAATTTGAAGTTATGAAGCTTCTTTAGTCTTTCTGAAAACTTCAGAATGCAAACTTAATGCATTTCATTTGACAATGGAAATACAGGCCAATAGAAGGTAAACTAAAATTCCCTTTATTTTTATTCATGTTTTTTATGTTTTTTTCTTTGCATGAATGTGTCAGTGAGTCAAACTCATCTTAATCCCTCTAGCGTTTCAGCATCAACTCCTCAACTGTATTTATACAGTAGCACTGGGTTTTCTATATTAAAAAACAAATAACAGTAACAACCAAAGAATATGAGGTAAGACAACAGAGTCAAAACCTCATTTATCATGTACAAAGAAATGTCATTATGTTTAAAGAAAATACATTCTCTTATGGAGCAGAACAGTTGCACACCTTATTTTAATAGGTCACCTTGTAAAACTCTTATATACCTTGTAGACTTTAAACATTTAACTCAAAAACAAAGTGCAATACTAAAGCTGGATGGAATGATGATGCAAAAAAACACTGTAAACAGTTTCATGTATTTCAGTTTCACTGTAAACAGTTCTCACCAACAGCACCCCTCTTAGAGCTGTGCAGGGACTGGCAGGCTGAAGCAAGCAGAAGTGGCACATTTCAAGAGACCGATAACCATTACAACAGGTTTCACAGACTAAATAAAATACCTCTCCACCCATTTACATACAGATTTAAGCCAAAGCTGATTTTGTATTTTACATCTAAAACCATTTAATTCACTGTTCGTTGGATTCTCACACATTCTGTCCTACTCTGTCAAACTATTCCTGCAACACATGTAAAAGCGTTTCTATACAGAAGATAATTTTTTGGGGGCGGGGGTTGTTAAGTAGTGGGAAACACACATTACACCACTGGTGCTGGTTTCTTTTTGCCATTCAAGTCAATGTTTGGTAGCAAAATCTTTTGACCAACGGTCTTCAGTGTGTGGCTGCGTAGTAAATTACATTCAATGGCACTTGACTCCTCAATTTAAATATGTCTATATACATTGGTTTCAGTGAAACGTGCGGTATTTACACACTGAGGTGTTATTAGATTGCTACCAAAGCTTAACCCTTATTTAAACGCCCTCGCTTCCTGTCAGAGAAGGATGTAGCTCAGTCGCTGTCGGTGTCGTCTTGGTACTTGGCGCTGGCTTTAATGGCTCGCCCATTTTGGAGAGGCATTTCTTCATAGTCACTCCTTCCCAAAACAAAATGCAAGTTAATTACTTTTTTGGTCAGCTGCATTCTAATTAAAGTAGTATACTTCATTTCTTGATGCTGAGGCTACTAACTTGAGTAATTTGTAAACGTAAAAATATAAATAACTGCTGTATTTACCCATATATGACTTCATCATCAGAGTCATTCAGCATCGAAAAAGCAGGGTTATCCTTCAGCTGGGAATCTGCACAGAAGGGCATTCATTTTAAAATTGAGCACACCTTGTGTCTAATGTTTTAAATGCCTCTATTGTCTTTGACTTGTAAACAGTGTAAAACAAGAAGTCATGACAACTGAGTCAAGGAAATTCTAAAATGGTACATTTGTCATTTGCTACTAGGCCACTCACTGTAAAAGATAAATTTGCATAGGGGTTGTCATAAAAGTATTGCAGAACTGTATGAAAAGGAACTAAGTGGAATGAAAAACACTTATTCTGGTGCCGAAGCAGGCTGTCACTTACCATACAGTGCATTTTTCGAAGGGGAGTAGACAAACGCTAACGTGTAAAGGTAGAAGTTGAGTAAGCCATAGAAGGATAAAAATTCAGCTGGTATTTATTATGTTAAGGAGTGTTTTGTTTAACGCAATTAATATATAATAAATTATGTCTTTTGGGATTGTGTGACTTCTGTTGTCAAGAATTATGAATTGTGGATTTTATTTGCAAAGCAATATGTCTGCTTCTGCTTAAATAAGTCACCCTAATGTGAAATGTACTCCAGGTATCCATGTAGCCACACGGAACTCTGAATATGTGTCAATACGAAAAAGTAGTTTCTAGATCTAGATTGGCATTGTCAATCACACATGACATCTCTCACAAGTACAGGATGAGCAAAGAAGCAGGGAAGCACAGGCTGCTACTGCCGTTTCATGCCAAAGGATATAGTTTTGATAGTGGGTTGACAGCTCAGCAACAAAGTTATCTTGGAGAACCTTTGACCCAAACCTCAGGTAGAGTATCACGATGCTGAAAAAAAAAAAAGAGAGAGCTTCCACAACTGAACATGTTCAGAAAAATACAGACCACTTATCCAGCAAAGCATCACACTCTAGAGATAAACACAACAGTTCTTTACACATATAAATACTGTTTTTACACTGTGATGATCATTAGCAGACCATAATAATTGGAGTTTGACTTACAGTAGCTAAATCATAATTCTGCCAGATGATTGTCTTTCGTACGAATGCACAAAATACAAAAAAAATGTGCTTTACTTTTTGTAGATCATGGACGAACAATAGGAGAAGCTGCCAATGAAGGCAAGCAAATCATGTCTTCAAAAATCATAGCTGGCTTCTGTGACACTAGCAAAATCAATGACAAAGACAACTCGAATTGCTCTTGATATAACTACAGTAAGTGAACAACCCCTTAATTTTAAAGGCTTAGGATAGGTAATATTTAGGGTAAGGCAATATCTGTACTTGTGAGTGCAAGACTTACCTAATTATCAAAATGACAAATGTCAGTGCTGTCAAAAACTTCAGTCGAAGATCTGGACAAACATTAAGCACATGTTTCACTCAGAAATGCACACAGGGTTCTGTTAAACAGTTTAGGAAGCACGTAAATGGCGAAGAGTCATACCTACGTATGGCATGTTTTTCAATTCGGAACAGGCTCTCACAATCAAAAAGACCAGATACAAAATATATAAGGCAGCTACAACCACAAAGAAAATCTTCATTCCCTGAAATGAGAAAAAAAAAACATTTTAATAAGTGTATTATACATTAAATTATCTGTTATCCCATACTTTACTAAAATGGAACTGTGTAAATAGATTTTTAATTTGTAGTAGTGAAACTGAATTGATTTTCATTTCTACAATTACAAGGCAATTACAGTATACTTAAAAAAAAACCCTGAAAGGTGTTCCTGGTAAGATACCATATAGATGATAAATATAATGCACAGGAATGTAGATACTGACTTTGAACTGTACAGGTCTTGTAATCTATACCCATTCTTTTCAATTGGAAATCCTTTAATTATACTCAATTTCTGAATAATCATCATCATCACTCAAACATTAAGGAGGAAGATACCTGCCTATTAATTCTATTCAGCAAATGACAGATATAATAATCTCCCATTTGAATTAATGTAACAGATCACATCAAAAAGACTGCAAAGATTCATCTCTTCCAATATGCCTGAACTGCAAGAGCACTACTGACAAATATCTGAAAATGATCAAATTACAAATAAAATTAATATAAATAATAAATAAGACCAACATTATCAGAGTTGACTGTAACAAAGTTCTAGAACATGGGAGCGTTTAACTCCAATAATTCATGAGCTTCTTGAAATATGAACATTAAGCCTGTATGTATACGGCTCTACAGCTAGACATAAAGACAAAATATAATTATTTATAATATATAAGACCTGTCTGAGTCCCACTCTACAGTACCACAGCACACATTTTAATACTTAAGTATTAAATAGTTGTTTTCTTTTTAAATTAGACAGGCTGCTTATTAAAAGTACTTCTTACTTACCTGGAAATTGCCTGTGTCTACTTTGTATTGGTAAGTTGGATCATGCAACTCATTTACTCTGTAAAACAAGTAAGAAGGGACATTATAGCTTTTGTATATTTCAGTTTTCAGTTGGGTCTGGCACTGCAGCAGATAAATGTTTTTCAAACCTAAGTTATGTGCTTAATTTTTATAGATTACATAGCTAGTGATGTAAAAACAAGCAAATGTCCCAAATCTTCAATGATTTTATTAGGATACAGGTTTTGTGTGACCTTTATGTTTATACATAAGCTGCATCCTAATATTTACTCCAGGCAACCTCAATAAAAGCCACTTCTGTTTAACACATTAAAAAGGGCAATTAACCACATTCCGGAGGGAAAACACAGTACAGGTGTAGTGCATTTGGCAGAAACAAATAACAAAGGCCCCTCTCTGGCTTATTAGGTTTTCTGGGTCTCAAAGCTGTAGTAAGGGGATTTCCCCGAGAGGCTCACCCATGTGGAAATCTCTCCCTCAGAGCCCTTTAGTCCTATAATCCACACATTCCCAGTTCCTGCTTCAGCTACAACACTAGCCAACTATGTGCAGGATTCCCCAGGTGATGGCACACAGGAGGCAGAATGCCGCCATCTTGGGTGGGCTTAAGTAGGCCGGAGCTCCTCAGCTTTCTGGACTTGCGGGGGAAACAATGAGAGATGTGCCGCTACTCCAGTCAGTTATTGCTCTTCTATAAGGCATGCTGGAACTCGAAAATTCCAGAGGCCTGCAGGTGGGAATGTCTGAGGAGCAAACTTCCAGCTCTGTGGTTCTGTGGTATTAGTGTCTGAGTGTCGAGCTGATCAGGAATCAGCATTTCCATATGGGTCAAATGTGGGAGAATTTTTAAATAAGTTCAGTAAGGAGCAACCATTACAAATAATTCTCTCCAGGGACTTTGAGATGCTCTTTAATCTGTCTACATTCTTGAACCACTGAGAGCATGAGAAGTGCAGTCAAATACACAGCTCTCAGACAAGTCTCAGGAAGACAGTGCTGCACACTGATATGTCAACATTGCTCTAAAACAGTGGTTCTCAAACTTTTTGGACCAAGTACCACCCCTGATCCAACCAAAGCATCCAAGTACCACCTACAAGTCATCATCTCATAGGAACCCCAGAAATTCTCAATGACCAACATGAGCGCGCGTGCACACACACTCACACATACATATAATAAATATTATTATAATAATAAACTTTATTTGATATAGCGCCTTTAAAGGTGGCTTCTCAAAGTGTTTTACAGAAAAAAACAGTAACAACAACTAATAAAAATGCACCATTTCAGTGAGAGGGGTGAGCCTGTTTAGTCGAGCAAAGCAGATGTGAATTAATTTTTCGAGCCCTGATACAATTCACAACAGAGTCTAACAGATTTTAAATCGTCAGGCATTTTCTTGATGGCAAAGGTCTCGCAGTGGATGTTGCAATGCGTCCATTAATTTCTGGAGCAACCTCTCTAATTCGTTCAACTACACCATTACGTCGGCTTGTCATCGCTCTAGCACCGTCTGTACAAACTCCGACACATTTTATCCAGTTGATGCCATTCTCTTCGATAAATTCATCCAGAAGCTGAAATATGTGCTCTCCTGTAGTTCCTGTGGGTAGCGGCTTACAGAACAGAAAGTCCTCATGGGACATACCCTCAAACTCGTATCTAACGTAAACGAGCAAATTGGCCAAATTGACTACAGACTCATCTAATTGCAGTGAAAAACATCTGCTCATCTTAACACGCTCTATCAGCGTACTTTTTATATCATACTTCATTTCAATAATTCTATGAATGACTGTGTCTTTCAGGGGGGGCAGCAGGTCGAGCTGTTTAGCAGCTTTTTCTCCACACATAATATGTGACAGCTCTTTTGCCAACGGTAAATAAGGTTCTTCAAAATAGTGTGGGGCTAACCTGCTTTAGCAATCCGCAAGCTTGCATTTTTCCGCGTTTCCGTTTTTATTCCCGTATTTATTTAAAGTTTTTATTTCATGCGCATGGCAGCGAAACAGAGACGCTCGGTGTATTTTCCTCAAATTAACTTAGAACAGTTCTTAAATATTTTTCTGTTATCTATCACGCTTTCCTGTGCTCACAAGATTACCAGCGTTCGTAGCACGTATTTCTATGCATTCCTGTGTTTACAACGTTGGCATTGTTCCAAAATCACGCACATTCTCCTTCCTCCCTATTTGCTGGAGATACAGTAGCTTTTTTAAATACAATTGGTCACTTGCATCCGTAGCACGCATTCCTATAAAGTGGTATAGAATTACAGAGTATATCTTCTGTCCACTGAAGTATTAGCGCGCACTGTATCGTAGTACGTAGGCTGCGTAATCGACACCTGGTGGCACTCCGCGTACCACTGCCAGTACGCGTACCACAGTTTGAGAACCACTGCTCTAAACCATTATAGGTTAAGATGCAGAATGTGAATAAGAGCAGAACCAATGTCCATAATTTACTGCAATCCACTATGTATAAACGTACATGAAACTGCACAGAAAATTTAGACTGCTTTTAAATACTGCTTTGCGAACACTACATAGTTTAAAACACAACCATTAAGTAAGCACCCACTTGTCACACTTTGAAACCTCTTGCAGATAAGGTAGCTCGCAGAAACAAGAGTACGTTTAGGTGTGACTCACGTTTGCCATATTCCCAGTGTCACCGCAGACAACCACAGGAGGCCCACGATGAACAACTTGGGCATGTAGAATGTTAAACATTTTCTCTCTCCCTAAAATAAAAAAACACACGGAAAAATAAGTATTACTTCGCGATTTAGTTTTTGAAAGAAAGCTGTATTAAAGAAGTGTTCATTTCAACAGGAAATTAATTTTACAGCACATGTTCTCAATAAAAAAAAATGGACAAAGTCATCAAATGCCGATTGTTTCCTGTTCTATACAGTCTTGCAAGGTTATAAACAAAACCGAAGGGTGTCTTTCTCCCTTTCTTCAACAATACATACAAGCTTTAATACAACACACAGGTCTCAGAAACGACCATTGCTAGGTTTCAGCTAAAAATATCTTTTTAATCACGTAGCAACAGTGCTCAGCAGCAGAATCCCTTACTATTATCACCAGCTTAACACCTAGGAAAAATGTTTAACCAGTTTAGTTAGGCAAATATTTAAAACATGCTGATCCAACCCTACAGTCCTGGAGGGCTGGTGTTCCTGCAGATTTTCTATGACTCTTTACAGGCACAGTACCCGAAGAGCTGATATACACAAGTGGTACACTGGTTCGGTTAAGACAGTAATGTGATTTAGTTAACTGTAGGGCTGCGTTGGAATGAGAATGTGCAGAGACACCAGCCCTGCAGCACCAGAGTTACATATTTGCATATGTGATCAAATTTATATGGATTACTAGATACTGCAGAAGCTACAAAGGAAATTCAAGAAGACAGACAAAAATCAAGACTGAGCAAAGCTGGCAGATGGCATCTAATGTGCACAGGCCTAAAGCAGAAATCAATGGGACACACTGAGTTTGAAGAAGCTATTTATTAAGATGTTATGCTTGGAAACAAGAGAAAAGATTAACAGAATGTTAGGATACGTACATATAAGCTTTGAATTAAAATCAATGGATGTTATGTTAAAATTGTACAATGCACTAATGAGGCCTCATTCACAATATTAAGAATATTATGCACACTTTTGTTCACTGTATTGAAGAAAAAAATCTTATTACTCGGATATCAGTCCAGAAAAGAGCAACCAGATATCTGGGAACCTGGTAGAGGTATTCAAACTACTCAAAGGTATTGACAAAGTCCACGGACCTCTTACAAAATTAACAGATTGACACCAAACATAGGAAACAAGTGTAAACTGTAGGGAAGTGTGTTTAAAACTGAGACTACGAGGCACTTTTTACATAATGGGTTGTGGGGGTCTGGAACAAACTACTCAGCCATTTTGTTGAAATTGGTAAACCTGGCTCTTTCAAGAAATCACTGGATCTTCAGATCAATAAGCTGCAAACTAACAAAGCAGAAAAGTGAAATACAATAGTTGCTCATTTGAAAACTTTCTTATGTTCTGAAAACAACACATGAAAACACAAGTAATAGAATTCAAAACTAGCGTAAGAACGTCTGTTTTAGGGAGAATATTCCACAGTCTTGAGGCTGTAGAACAGAAATCATGGAGCCTAGTTTTGAGTACTACTAGAAGTACAAACAACATATAGGTGTAAAGGTTTTTTTAGGTCAATAGTCAAACAAGTTCTTAAAACATTAACATTCAAATTTTTATTTTAATTTGAAACTAATGAATTCACAGGGATTGCTTGCAATAAAGTGTAAACAGAAGATACATGTTCTTACATTTCAGTTTCATATCTGAATTCTTTAAAGGGAAATAAGACAAAACATCTTGAAATACCAGCAAGCACTTACAATAATCAAGCCTGGGGAAGATACATATACAGTATGCATTAGATCCGCAACATCAGATTGAGAGAGATAAAACAGAAAGAGATAAAACAAAGTCTTAAAGTAGAAAAAAACACCCTTTCACAATACTGCAAAGATGAGCTTCAAATAATAGACTGGGATCAAAAAAGGCACCAAGACTCCTGACCTAAACATCAGACAGATTCCAGGACTATCAAGAATCTACCTTAAGGTAATACAGTTGTGGTGCTGATAAGGATAACCAAACAGCATAACTTTGCTCTTATCCAAGATACAATAAAAGAATAGAAGTCTTTGATGATGATGAGTGAAATAGAGTGCTTGATTTTTCACAGTTAAAGTGGAAACAAACTTGTGTTCTCAGCATGAAAGTGAATACTGCATAGATGCAGTACTGATGAAGAATCTGATCCAAAAGTAACATATTGACATGAAAAAGAAATGGTCCAAGAACAAAGCCCTTTTGGATACCAGAAGTGACCAATTTGTCAACGAGGAACACCAACCAAGCACAGTAGTACCACCAGTCCCAACAACACTCCCCACTCTGTTCGGCAACATGTTATGATCAACAGTATCAAAGGCAGCACTGACATCCATCAAATATGAATAAAAAAATCAGTGTTCAGAAAAATATGACTAACCTTAACAGGAGCTGTTTAAATCCTGTGTATTGATTTGGACCAGGATACTTTTTACTGACAGATAAATGATCTTGTAACTAAAAAGTAATATTCCGTTCAAAACCTAGACCAAAAATGGATTTAGGATTAGGAATTAGGATTTTGTCCAATTATGGAGGGGACTTAATTCTGTTTTTTGTAACAACTAATTGCAGGTTTAGGGGCAGAGGATCATAGCGATCCATTGGCAATGTGTTTGAAAATTGGACAGAGAACTTCTAAATTTAAATAGGTAAGTGAGGTGATCATGCAGTGCGTTTCTTCTCAGCGACCATATCCTGCATATACAATGGGGAGTCTGCATAGAAACTTGAAAATATACAGTACAATATCACAAGTATTCACCCCACATGGACAATATGGAATCATAATGTTTTTAATCGGGATTTGTTGCCATTGATTGGGACTCTATAATGTCAAAGTGAAAACAAATATCTACAGATCCTCCTAAATTAATATTAAATATAAAACAGAAAATAACCCACAAAAATATTCACCACCTCTGCTATGACGCACCTAAATAGACTCTGGTGCAACCAATTGTCATTATAAGTCACATAATAAGTTGAATGATGCCGTTTTTAGTATGCTGTTTTGTTTAATAAAAAAGTTTCACATAACATATCTCTGACACAGACACTGAAAGCATTTGTGAAAATAATTTTAGCAAAATCCTCTTTAAAAGTTTATAAATAAAAATACTGCTTAGCAGTTACTATTTAGAAAAACAATTACACATGACTCTTATCTCCTAGATGGAAAATGAAATACCACATCAAAAGAGCTATGAATATGGATCTGTGCTCTCTCCAATATTTTTAAAAATGCTTAAAATGTTGTAATTTGGCAAAAATTACATTACAAGTTATTGGTGGTGGTGGAGGAGAGCCCCTATTACCTGTAATGCGCTTTGAGTGGAGTGTCCAAAAAAACGCTATGTAAGTGTAAGCAATTATTATTATTTTATGTATGTTAATTCTTTAGCGCTCTTTTTTCAAAATGAACATAAAACATTGTAACTAAAAATCAACGGGAATGCACCTACTAATACAAAATGTGAAACATCTCTTAATAGAGTGAAGACATGGATTTTTTTCCGAGCTGTACCTGAACCCGGATCCCATGGTAGACACACAGCCAGAAGAGCAGCAAGGCGCAGAGGAACAGGGACTGGAAAAGATCATCCAGCATTCCTGGGAACCAGCTGTTCACCAGGAACGAGAGGGGAAAGAACGGATCTACAACAAAATGATCAGTCAAACACTGTTAAAAGGTTTAACATTTTCATTCAAGGGCTTGAGAATGTACACATTCTTTGCAGAACCACTTTTATTGTAGTCGATTTTATTAGTGGTTAAAAATATTCTGGAAGAACTTCACAACTCTGTGGAAACGCAATACGGTCACTGTAAACAAATACTGTTTACAAAACCCCAAAGATATACTGTATTATAGTTAACTGAATAAAGAACGACTTCTGACCTTTTAAACAAAACACCCCCAAAATAAAACAATAATGAGCTGTTGCACAAGACGACCGTGGCTCACCGTTATAGAGCAGCAGCAGAGGCAGCAGGATGGACATCCACTTCTGCTCTATCCCCCAGTCTCTCATGGAGAACTTCCGCAAGGAGTGCGCAAACAAGCACTGAAACAGACAAGGATCCCACTAACCATGCAGCACCACATCACTTTCAATAGCTGCTTAAGCAATTCAGTGTCACCGTGGCCTGGAGTCTATTCAAGGAAATACTGGGCACAAGGCAGGACGCACCCTGGATGGGATGCCAGCCCATCACACAAACACGCACACACTCACACTAGGGCCAAGTTTCCAGAAGCCAATCGGCATACCAGTATGTCTTTGGTGAACTGTGAAAGGAAACCAGAGCACCCAGACAAAACCCACAAACTCCACATAGGTAGCACCCCAGGTCCAGCTCTGAAAGGCAACAATGCTAACCACTGTGCCACTGTGTTGTGCCATTACAAATACATTTTTTAAACAAGACATTTTAAACTTTATGTTGTCTCCTTTGTGACCACACATTACATACACAAAGCAATTAACACACTTAATAAATATTCAAGATCAAAGCTTGATTGAAAAACATGAATATATCCTGAAAGCTCTACCTTTTAATCTTGTATAAATGTACTGAAGATGTACTCCACAAAAGGTGAGCACAAACAATTTAATCTTTAACCTTAAAGCCTTACGATAGATGAAAAATAGCACAATTCAAGCTAACAAAGCAAAGTAGTAGTGCACTTACCGTGACCATGAATGTCAAAACCACAAACACAAACCGAAACCAGATCTCAACCTGTGAAAATGATGAGTTGTACATCTTCCACTGAAAAAAAAAGGGCAGCTCAGATAAAGGTACGCACCAACTATGTCAAAAAATGAAACGGGTCCTGTGCAGTTACTGTGCAGGATAGATTAAAAAAAAATGATAATCACTTTCGTGGCCCTGCATACCACGATAAAACAACAGCTGGCATACTTAAGTACATTTATCTAAAACATTTCAAGACGGCTCAAAACAATTCAGTATATAAACTTCCCAATTCAATATAAAATGTATATGTATAGAAAATTTCACTTTCCTGCACTGCAGAATAAAATAAAGGGATAATACATGATAAATACAATGTGTCACAATTAACAATAATTGATCTAAACAAAACAATTCATTATTTTCTCTTATAATAAACAGTTCCAAACATAGATGCAATTTAGCCCCAACAAGGGTATTTACTCATTTACCCTTACAGTTGTCCACACTTGCAGTTCTAAGTTTTAATGTTTGTATCTTAAACTATTTAATTCACTAGAAGCCTTTACTACTTGCTAGAAGGAAACTAGGTTTTCTTGCAATAGAACACCTTAATGTTATTTAAAAAGAAGCATGCAACAGAAGTGCCTATTACTTTAACAATTTTAGTTCTTACCGTGAAGTTCACCTCCTTAATTTTGTATTTTAGGTCGGAGAGATTCTGGAAACTGATGTTTATCTGGTACTGTGTGTAATTCAGATATCCAAGGTGTAGTACAATTATCTCATCGCATTTCTGTTGGGATTAAAGAAGAAAACAACCGTTTGAAAAATACAGATCATAACATAAGACATCCCCTCAGTGAGGACTGATTCCTCTGAAATAAAAATACAATTTGATCTGTTTGTTTAAAAGCTTCAGTTCTCCATGACATTCTTGTCATGGTTCCATTCCTGGTCCTTGCAGGCTGATGTGTCTGCAGATTTGCATTCCAATGAGACTATTAACTACCTTTCTCAACACGTCACTGCTTTATTAGCCCAACTTAACTACATCCAGGTGTTGGTACAAAGTCCGCTAACGCACCAGTTGTCCAGTTGTTATTTATAAATATATATAAATAAAGACCATCTTAGGAAAAGTACCACACTTACTTCCAGAAGTTATTCAAATAAGATAAGCGATAGGGCTTCCCTAACACTTCTCTTCACCTTGAACACATCATCACATACATATACAACATACAACACATCAACACACACACATACAACACATCAATTTCCCTACGGGATTAATAAAGTCTTATCTATCTATATGCATGTATATAAAACAAAAACATTTATTCCCAATGCAACAGTCTGACATTATTAACTGAAATAACAACCATTCAAATCAGATAAATGTAATACTTACAGATCCACAACTGAGTAACCTAGAGCGGTGATGGACATTATTGGTAACGTTCCTCACGCTAGCATCATGCATGACGCCCTTGATTTCCACGTTCATATCAAACTTCTTAATAATTGTCTCATCTGTGACAAAGCAAGCAAACGGCATTAACTTTCGAGGTCAAAGACACATCTGTGCAATGAAATCTTTTCAGCGTTATTCAAGATCTTCGAGACTCCACCATTAAAAAAAACTTATCGTGGTACAGTACATATTCTCAAAAAACTAATCAGGATCAGATTTCTATGGGCTGAGATAAACATATATACCCAGAACAGACAATCTATAGTATTTAGTTTAATAAAGTGTATTTCCGGCAATATAACAGCATATATTTATTGGCTAATATTTAAATATGCACAGCTTGAAAAAAGAGGCAAATAAATTATAGGAGCTAAATAAAATCAATAGAATATTCTTAGACATAGTCATTATTTTAAATGTCTAATGATTCCATTATTAGAGGAGGTCATTCTAGTGACAAGTCTATTCTAGGGCAAATGACAACACATACAGGTGAAAACAAAAGGTGATGAAGTTTCAAGAGGCTGTGACAGGCATTTCTTTTAGCTTCATTTAAAAGAAACGAGCAGGCACTTGAAGTTTGCGACTGCTGCATGGAATGTCAGTAACCACTGCTTTATCTTGCTGTGCCTTCCGAGAGGTTGCGGTAAGCCTGTGTCCGCTAAGAGTGGTGAAGGCCTCTCACCGTTAGTTTTGTCCAGCTGGAAGAGACATGTGAGCCACAGCTGCTGGTTATATGTGGACAAGGGGGGAGAACTCAAATGGAATGGGCTCGTCTGAAAGACAAATTTATTCACACCGTTAAAAACACCTGCGTACACATGAACACCTGGTGTAATTTTGCTGTCTTCAATTTGAAAAGGTCAAAGCATTAAAAAGCACTCTAAACATGAAGCTTTAGGAAATAAAAAAAAGGTTCTACTGACGACTAAGAAACACTACACTTTTTTAGTTGTGAAAAATTATCCTACAACCTGCAAGTAAGTTGTGTGCAATCTTTCATATATACCAATTAAAACATTTTAAGAATTCTGCTTCATGTCAATAGTCATATTCATATAGAACATGACAGATGGTACAGGTGGTAGTTTATTAGATGTACACAAACAGAAATGTCTGTATAGACCACAGGAAAAACCTATCAGGCATTATAGTGGAAGTGGTTATTGAAGTGCCTTATGAATCTAGAGAAAACAATTAACACCTGGCTAGTGTCAACATTTACAGTTATCAGGAGCTTTAAAGCAAGAAAGGAAATGAGGTGTCTGTTTGCTTAGTTGTGCTGAGACACACTGATCAAAGGAATCGTGAGGTCTACCTTGGCTACTTAGATTCTGGGTAAATGATTAAAAGTCATTAACAGCTGGGGAACAGAGGATAAAACTTGGCCTTTTTGGAGAAAGGACAGAAAAAGGAGAGGATGCAGAGAGAGAAGACCAGACATAAGAGAAGAGAAGGAGCAGAGAGAGGGAAGGACAAGAGAGAAGAAAAGAGACAGTAGAAGCAGGAGATCCTTGTTTCGATAAGCCTTTAAGAACAGATTCAAGTATTTGAACCTTGTTAAGTGAGCCTGCCATTTTGTCGTTTTTAGGAAACTCTGATTTCCATTATAAAGAATCCCTAGGTTAAAAACTGCTTCTCCTGGTTAGTGAGAAGCATTTTTAGAATAAGGAAATTAGGTTTCCCATTTACTCTGTAGCATCACCATTTATATATAGAGAGATTTAATTCTGTTTGGTGCAGAAAGGAGGTTTATCTCTATTTTTGGGCCTGTTAGGTATTATACGGGATTTGAATACTTGGCTACAGTCTGAGCCTTTTCTGGTTTGTTGGGATGTAGACCTTTGAGACACCTTGTTTGTAAAAAGAGTAACTTGTATGTTATATGCTTATGTTGTGTGTTGTTTAGTTTGTATTTTGTCATTATTAATAATAAACGTGTTTAACCCAGTGTGTCTGAATTATTATTATTTTCACTAAACTGTGCCAGGGAACAAAGACCTCAGGTACCTCTAATTATACCAACCACTCAAGTATATTCCTGACAAAATCTTTATCATTTGGGGGTTATGAATATTTAATTTACTTATTGATTATTCGGCTCTGCCTAACTCTGATATTCACTGTTTACGTGACCACTATTTATAACAACATGTATAACTTTACCTGTAAAGAGCTGTTAGCTAACAACATCTTGGTACCACTATATGTTGATTCCTCAATGATCTTAGGTCCTGAAAAAAAAAGTAATTGAAACAAAATTAAAAACTGTTTACATGATCAACACCACAGTAAATGTATTTTTTTGCCAGATTCTACCTCAGACTGGAATGAAAATCTGTTCTAGTGCTGAAGACTAACCTTCTTTCTTGCAGCACTGTACAATAGTAAAGACATATGAAACGAATGAATAATTTCATTAAGTCATTTTCCCACATAGACAACAACCAGCTCACCATCACCAGAGCTCCTGTAATAATAATACTGCTTTTATAATCACTTTGTGAAGGACCTTCAAGCTCTTTGCACAATGAAGGACATTCAATTTAGCCACAGTTAGTCACTGCAGCGTCTGCCAGGACGATGCACAGCAGTTGTTATGCAGATCAGGTAGCAATGCGAGAAACTGAATTAAGGGAGATGTTGTGCAAACCCAAAGAGGAAATTGACCAGGACAATGGGTGTAACCAAGTAGTCAGGACCTTCGACTCCGAAGTACATGATCTAAAGGACAGCACATTGTCTCAGATCACCGAGGCAGTGGTGTGGTCCAACAGTCCCATTTAGTATCAATCTGGTTTTCCCTGTGTGGTCCACCAATACCATTTAGTATTAATTTTGGTTTTCCCTGGGGGTCTCCCATCTCCTCATCACTCTTGCTTATCTTTTCAGATCTGAACCAACTGTCTGATGCTTAGCATGGCTGAAACACACACTGCTCCATCAATGATGATGCATATGCATGTACACTGTATACGCATTGGCCTGACAGTGGATTTCAACTTGTTCCCAGTGTCAGGAGGAAATAAAGCATGCATTACAGTACTTGAGAAGAAGAAAGGTCTATCTATATGTACTGTGATTCTGAAACAGTTCAATGGATTAATATTATAGGAGTTTATTTGGTCATAAAACTACATGTATATTAAGATCATTTTACAAAAAGGTTTGTTCCACTCCTGCGCTACTCATTAATAGCACAAATCTCAGACTGTGAATAATATGTTCCTCCCAAGTATTGAGTCAGCAGTACAATTTAGATAAGGTGCTTGCTTTATCACATGGGTTTGATCCAACATCACAGCTTACCCCTGCCTTAGACTAACAAAGGTCAACAAGCACTGCCACACACAGCCTGCCTACCGCATACCTGAAAAAGCCCTTCACTTTACTTTGCTTTGCTTTAAATGACTCTTTCCATAATAGTGAATCAGGAAAATGGTGCATCTTCAGGGTACATAAATTATGAACACTGGCAGCACTGCATAGTCAGTTGTATTCCAAAGTGACCTTATTCTAGCATATATCTGCAATGTATTCAAGCTTGTCTCCTTTGGGACAATTGGAAAATATTTTGCATGATCTAATTAGTGATTCATTACATGCACACAACACAATCAGGACGTCCTCTAGTGAAGTTCTCCAAGACACACAATGGGGAGTGAAATCAGCTCTGCAGGAACTGAAACACATAGCATCTAGGCTGCAAAAATACGGAGAGCAGTTCATTAATGATTCGTTCAATTTTGGAATCATTTCAGGAATATTTATGTGGTGTGACTATTGTTTACAAGGGCGAACACACCAAATTCTGCTTTGGGTTCCCTGTTGTGAATTATTTTCACTATCTCCAAAAGTAAAAACATTTTCTTAGCAACCAGACTTCGACTACCTTTGAGGTGTAACAGGATAAAATGTTATACAATTTAAGAGATACAAAGTGGAGTTTTTTTTTCATGACAAATTATACAGAGCTTTGTTTCTGCATATTTAAATGGACTTTTTTGAATACTTGTAAGACTGTAGTTATGAGTAGTTCAGGTGGGTAGCTGCGTCAGCATGCGTAGGCTGCAAAGGAACAGTAATAGGTTTATTCCACGCTGAAACGAGAAGAAAGAAAACACAACGTTTCGGCCGTGGAGCTATGAGGCCAACGGAGCCACTGCACAGCAATTAACATACAGTAAGACGGACAAAGAAAACATCTTAATTATTTGGTTAAACTTAAGAAAGATGGTCCTTTAAACTGTGAAACAAAAATCAGATCTGATGGGCAAAAAAGGTGTCCCACTTAGCTGTAAACCTGTAACTGTAGTCAAAACATCTCCATGCAAGACACCTAATCGCCCAATCGGTGACATATGAAACTGACTGTAGTTATCGGTATTGAGAAATCCAAACAAGAGGAAAACTGAGACAACGTGGTTTTGTTAAATCAACAACAAGTATAGTCTGACATCTGTCACCACATTTCAATTTGCTTCCCTTAGCAAATATCCAGTTACTTAATGTTGCCAAATCCTCTCATTTCCACATTCCCAGCAGAATTACATCTTGCTTACAATTTGTCAGAAAGAAATATGGTCTCCTTAACCTCAAGCCTTCAGATTTTCCTTTTGCTATTATTTTCAAACAAAAAGTACATACTCTCCCAAACAAGGCAAATGAATACCAGTTCTCATACAACATTTTTGCCAATGATTTGCAGTACATGGGTCACTCTCTAGCACTTGGAACGATTTGTTTTGACCACTTTAGCATATGATGTTTTCAATTAAGTAGTTTACGGTCATATGAAATCAAAATAAAGCTATATACTGGAATAAAGCCATGTACTGGTAGTATTTAGTCTGAAGGACTAAATAGTCAGGTAGCCATTTCTGACTATTTGAACCAACTAATGTACTGAAAGAATCAAAACTCACTTGTGTTCAAAGTTACTACAAACAGATGATTTAAGGATAATTTATAAATCGTGCTGTGCTATGGGCTGATATATAAAATTACAATTACTGTCACACTGAAAAGCAGGTGCAAGGTAAACAAAAATGTAAAAATCCTTTTAGTAATGAACTGCATTACTGTGTCATTTCTAAGTCAATGAAACAAGTAAAGGTTAAAAGCTTGTGCTCACAGTCGAAGAAGGCTCCAAATGTGGCATTGTTTTTTCTTCCTTCTTCGCAGGGTGGAGTCAACTTTTACTTAGTCCTTCACAGCCAACACACACCGACACAGCTCCACCCTCAAATGTCTAAGTCAGCGGCTATCAGGTGTTTGTTTTGCTCAAGTTCTGATAAAGGATTTTTCCCTCCAAGACCCAGCAGAGCAGGGAGGTTAAAGCACAGCAGTCAGGCCCACTGAGTAACACTGGCAAAGAACAAGCGGACAGCAGCGCTCACTCACGGCCTACCTGCAATGCCGATGAAGACCGTGAGGCCAAAGCACAAGAAGAAAACGACGAACACCAGAACAAAGTGACGCTTGGAGAGCGTGTACAGCCGCATGGGAGCCAACCTGAAAAATAAAGAAACAGGGGAGCATGGACAGTTTGTTTGGGGGAAGACATACCATCAGACCGTCGCAGCTTAAGTTCAGAAAAAAAGACCTTTGGTGGTCTGAATTCACAGTGCAAACTAAACCAAGCAACGAAAGCAGGAAATGTTGCTTGCCTTGCTTGAGGGAACACAAGCTTCCTGTATTCATTGCTATGTGGTGCAGTACAGTTATTTATCTCTTAATGATCCATTTTATAAATTAAATATTTATTTAAATTAATTAAACAGGGCATTTTCAAGCTCAGGCTGCTAGTACTTAGACGTCTTTGGTTTATGTTTCGCAGTTGCAGACTCAAAACGTTTGCTGTCACACTAGGGCTAGGTCTTGCCTACCCAGAATGCACAACTTTCGCTAAAATGAGAGAAAATGTAAAATATCCAAATTAATCATTCTTTAACAACAGATTACCTTAGGAAACGTCTAAGCTTACAGACCCTCTGAAAATCGATAATCAAAATCTACATTTTTCTGAAAACTGAAAAGCAAGGCCAACGAACGAGGCCAGCTGGTCATTTCTGTGCTGTAAAATTAATTTGTCATTTCCTTACAATTTCTTTAGGTGTTTTTTCTACTGTTCTTTCCCAGCTGCCTTTAAAGCAGCATGGTCTGCCCAAACTCTAATGAGCCACGATACTGCAAAGGCACAGTGCCTTAATTAATGTATATTAAGTAGATTAATGGGCAGCACATGCTTGAAAACGATTATCACAAATGAAACTACAAATTTGTTTTTGCTTTTGAAAGTAGAAAACTGCTATGTGATGCTTTAGACAAATACCTGCATTAAAAAGCACCAAAACATTAGAAAGTCATACAATTACAGTCACTTCTGTGGGAAAGGCGAATCCTATAACCATAATACACAAGTGATCACTGCATAGTGGTCCGACTGCAGCGAGTCCACAAACTGAAATATTTCAGACATTCGCGTTTGACAGATCACGCAGAAAAAACACAGATTCTTCAAAGATATAATCGCAAATATGTGGCTTGGGAGTACTCCAGATGTCATCACGTTAAGTAACTTCAAAAGTTGTTTATCATTTTCCAGAGGGCTAATAAAGAAAACTACTTCGACTCTTACTTAACTATCCGTCCAAAAAACAAAACAAAACAAAACAAAAACGACGTACGGGTACTATAGTGAAAAAATAACCACGGGTTACTACCATCCCATCAAGTAAATTTCCTTGCCGTGACAGAGGACTCCCAATCGAAGATATCGATTAATCGATGACCGCCCGTGTTATTAGAAAACATTAAGTTTATACAGTTACACAAGTTGGCCTGCACACACAGAACTAAGAAGAGTGCTGTTTCTTAAACACAAATTCAGGTGCGTGTGGCTCTCGGTCACAGAACACAACCCCTCTTTGTGTGAACTACTGCACAGCTGCAATACCTGCCTGACGCACATCTTCTACTGCTTATACTTCTAGTTCTGTTACAGTGTGTCAACGCACTCAAACGAAAACACAGCAGACGATATGGAGAGCCAGACGGTACGGGCAAAAGCGCAGCAAAGCTCAAAACACACTTTCGCAGTTTTGATTCTTAAAACTCTTAAGGAAAAAGATCAACTTACAGATCCATGTTTTCTTAGTGAAGCCAGGCTTGAAACCTGATTACTTACAACTCGCCCCCGACACCGCCAGCTCACATCCGCATATCTCAGGCGGTGCATCAGAGCCCGACACTACGTCATTGCGCGGAGCGTGCACTCCCGTCACGTGAAGAGGGACGGGAAGGGAAGGAGGAGTAATGCAGGACCCATCGCATAGTGAACTTAAGGGGAACAGCGCTGCACTGCTAGTTACAGAGGTGTTAGTAATGTAATGCAATGTAAAGTAGTTTTCTTTTGTCCCCTGGCAGTGAATAGCATTAAAACAAAAATCCGAAAAGCTGCCTAATCTTAATACACAAATAAGGCCTGTACTGAGAATTTACATGTCTGAAACTTGCATGGATATTAAATAATTATGTATAGCATTTTACCAGCACTTAATTCTCTTTCACATTATTGCAGTTGTATTTTTAATTATTTTAGTTTAGCCACGGGATTTTTTTAGAGCACAACACTCCCTCTAAATCTGCAATACTATATTTCTATCAAAAATGCAAGGAACTGGAATGGAAAATATTGTTGGTGGCTGCATGAATAGATGTATAGTGTTTCTTTTTTAACGTCTGTATTACTCTGTTCCTTCGATTTTGCATTGTTCTTTTTCACTTGGAAGAACTGTTGTTAAATGTTATAAATATGCAACCAACACATTATTATTATTTATTATGCCAACGCGTCAGCATTGTCTTTTTTTAACCTTGTTTAAATGAAATTATAGTTAATTGGTTCCGTTGAGGAACAAATGAATTTGCCAAAACGAATGGATTGCCAAAAAGATTTTGTTTTGCTATATATATTGCTGTATAGAAGATACTGAAATCCACTGAAATTGTGTATGACTACAAAACATACAGCAGGCCCAGTGTGTAGCAAAATGGCTGCTTTGATGCTAGTGAAGATTAATCTATAATTATCTTTCCTCCTCTAGTCCCCCAAAGGAGGTCTGTAACAATGGACGAGTGTACTTAAATGTATTACCACATACTGTATATTCTATTTACATTTACCTGCACTGGATTTAAAATCAACATTTTCACAGATTCTACTTCACCTGTATTGCTTATGATTACATACAGCATTTTAAATTATTGTAACGAATTGTGTCTTACTCAAGTCCACTTGTTTCATTCATTTTTCGAATTCTATTAATTTCTTGACCTTAAACAGCCATATCTTTTTAACCAAGTGGAGAAATCACAGCAAGGGGATAATGCCTTGACAGATAATCGCAATTAATGCAGACTGATTAATGTATATAGACTGCATAATGTCATTTTAATTAAGACTTACATTAGATTTCATTAATTTGTTCGCATACTGATGAAAAAACTAACGCAATGTTAATTTGCGAAAACATTGAGAAAAACGTCAAAGTGCCCCACATTTAAGGGAGTAATAACAACAGCTTACCTATAATATCGATCATCTCTGTATGGCGTGAGGTCTTCTTTTAATTCTTTATATGTCTCTTGTATCTTTTTGCAGAAACATTTGAGCTCGCTGTATAGAGGGTTTTCAAAGCTTGGGTAGTCGGAGTCCATCCTGTGTTAATATCCTGGTATTTGCTGGAAATGGCGATTTAAAACGTCCCTGTGTATTATAGCACAAACCTTATAACACTCGGTGTCAAATTTGTGTGATCTGTAATAAAATAAACGCTGCAATACGCCTCCTCCCGTTTGTTTTCTTCTTAGAGCAAAGACCCGAATAAAACTGGGGGAGGAGTGGAAATTCTCCCCTCCACTTCCGCAGATGACACATGCTGCCTCTTTCAGGACCACGGATAGTGGCAAGGCGAGTCGGTAATGTGCACAGCTGTTTGTAGGGTTTGCAGAGAGGAACGTTAATTTACAGATACATATTTTGAGCATACAGAACGTCCAAAACAAATTTAAATGTGAGTTTCAGCGAAATCAAATAAACCGAAAAAAAAGCATATAAAGAAGCAACATAACCTGAGCCTGTTCCAGAAACATACTGTATGATCATTTTTAAAAAAAAGGGAACTAATATGTCCAACTTCGAGGTTGTATAAAATCATATTTGTAATGGAGCATTGTTAATCTAAAACACATCCGAAGAAAACCCCACCCATCACCTTGTAATAGTAATTCCAGAGTTTTAAGATAACGGTACCTTTGGAAATGTATTCGATGAAACAGAAGAATGATCGCAAGACCTTTAAACAAGATGTAGAATTCATCCGTTTTTAACAAATAATCTGATTAATATGGGGTCTCAGCTTTATAAGAAGGGAGGATAATGATAGTAATATAGTTTAATCTCTTTGTATAAAGGTGATTATCAGTGCAATATATACATTTTTAATTCTTTAACAAATCATGTTTTTCTGCAAAATAAACGAGTAATTAGGCCGGATATGCTTTTACAGTATGCATTTTATTACGTGAAACAATGTATTCTCAATTAGCTTTTATGTTCAACCTTGTGTAGTACATTTGTTTAGTATTTTAGGCAAAATGGCCTAGATTATTGATGAGCAAATAATCTATGATAACTAGTGTTATTTTCCTGTATTGATGTACTGTATAGTCGTTTATTATTATAAAAATGCATCATATATCTATACTATCATAAGTAGTAATGTATTCAATGTGTTACCATTATAGCACAGTCTTTTTATAAACCAGTGTTTGAAGTCAGAACATAGTCAGAACTTAGTGAACATTGTTTCTTAAATCCTTCATAAAAATAGTCTTCTGTAAAACCAGAAGTGACCCAACCTATATACTGTAAATAGAGTATATATTTTTAATTTAAAGATAATGCAGGTGTAAGATTTTTCAGTAGACTGGTAAAACTACCAGATGGTCAACATTGGATGTTGCTTTGAATATGCCGTTTTGAACCGGCCAAATGTGAAAACTGTGCAGAGGTCTGAATATTTCTGCATGGCACTGTAGATATTCAAGAGTTCAAACACCAGACAGATTACTTTTAATGTAGACAACTGCAGAGCACTATATTCAAGTAGCTAAAATAAAAACTTGAAAGAAACAAATTGGAAACACCAAGATGGAAGAAGGTACTGAAAGGTGCTTATATTGACATTTACATCCTCTGGAGTAGACTGTAGTGTAATGGTAGGAAGCAATATCAAAGTAAAACAGAAGAATAATAAGGTAAATATATGTAAAGGTGAAGAATTTTAATCAAAGGGTGTTATGCAGGAAGGTATAATGCATTTATAATGATTCACTGAGAATATTCTGTGTAAATTTGGTAAACACATTATGGATTGCTGCTTTGAATTCAGCCTAGAGAAGGGCAACTAGATAATCTTGTAGACTTAAAGGAATATCCTACAGTGACCGACTAAAAGAGTTGGAACTTTTTAGTCTTGAAGAGAAAAGATTGCAATCTCAATTGCACAAAGTATTACAATTCCTCAGTGGCATTGACAGTCAACCCAGCTGACATTTCAATGCACAACATTTAAAACTGAACCAGAGGACACGAGTGTACACTTTGTACATTAAAAACTGAAAACCCTTTTTGCACAAAAGGTTGTGGGAGATCTGGAAGCTCGACATCTGTGATTTTGAAGGCAGTAATCTTGCTTCTTTCAAAAAATAACAACTGGATGAAAACTTCATATCAGTGAGCATCTAGTAACTAGCAACTTTCCTTTCATTTGTAACATTTCTCATGTTCTTATAGCGTTAATGCCTTTGGACAATTCCCCTGCTTTTCCCATGAAGTCAAATGGTACTCTGGACATTGCTTCTATTGAGGACATTGCTTTTGTGCATGACCGCATGCTTGTGCAATTAGTGAATGTCATCATTTAGTAAAAATGTGGAGATGTATCCAATGGCGAAGTCACTCAAAAACTGCCCAGACCAGGCTATCCCTCCAACTGGGCAAGGGATAAACTACTGTGTAGGGATGCTACTGCGAAGCCTACATTGACAGAGTTCAGTAGTTGAGAACTCAGAAAATATCCACAGCTCAACAGTATTCACTCTGCAAAAAGAATTTACTGGTAGATTAATGGGCTTCTGGGAAAACTGACCCTGGCGTGAATGTGTGTGTGTCTGTGTCAGTCTGTGCCTGGCAATGGACTGGCATCTCTTCCAGATTGTGTCCTGCCTTGCACCTACTGCTTACTGGGATAGGCATGACTCAACAGTGACCCTGCATTGGATGAAGCAGTTAGAAAATGGATGGATATATAGTTTAAATTATCAGGACTGCCTTTTTATCATAAGGTTAGCACTAGGAAATGAACAATTTTACTATCATCTACCATTAAGTCTCATTATGTAGGAAACCAATTTCACAAAAACTGCTTTTTTTTCAGTCTGCAAATTTTATTAAGCAACAGATGGACAACTCACACAACTCCATTTTTTCTTCTAAGAAAAAAAATAATTAAAAATAACATCAGGGCAGTATGTTACTTCCATGTCAATACAGTACTTACAAAACCTGGCAAAAACCAGTTACAATAATTATACTTGTATCATTTAAGGTAACAGCTGTACAACCGGGAGAACAAAAAGAATGCAAAATTAAAATAAGGAAACAAACCGGGCAGTTTAGTGTCCCCGTTTGTTAGAAATGGTGTTAAAAATTGAAAAACAGATCAAAAAGTCAGCACAAACCTTAACATTGTCAGCCCAATTTCAAACAGTGGCATCTTTCAAGTGCCTTATACAAGAAAAAAAAACATCTGGCTGAAGAAGACTACCATAATTCACCTGTCTGACTGGTTTTGGGAAACAATCCACAAACTAAACTGGATGACTTTTTAAGTCTGTTCAAAACTATGGTACGAAACAATGCATTTATAAAAATAACACAAACTCCTGCCAGCATATACTAAGGTGACTGCTTTCTTTTTGAGCAGAAGCAAACCCATGCTTTTTTTCCTCAGTTAACAAAGATCTTTTTTTTATTTCTGACAGTGTTAGGAAAATACAAGTATAAAACTGTAAAACTATTTACACTAAGAAAAATAACTCAAAAGCCATGCCTTATCACCACGAACCTTGATTGCAGAGGTTCTGAAACCAAGTCAAACAAGAAAGTCCTCATTTTGGTTCAAGTATTTTTTGACAACCATATATATATAGTACATCAATCAAACCTGCACAAATAAGAAGCAACATATTGTAATTTTCAATACAAACCACTGAATCAAACTCTAAATGATGGGTGAGCCTTTGTTGCTTGTTTTCAATGGTATTTAAACTATAACTGGTACTAAAGTATGCAAGATGTCATTTTTTCCATAAATATGGAATAATCTAGAACTAACGAAAGTGCTGTTTCTATTATCTTTTATAAACACTCACCTAAATATCTTCTTAAAAAGCAAGTATCGCCTCTAACTGGGGTTGTCATTCGTGCTGACAAGGCAAATGTGCATGTATACATTAATATATACACGCATCTTTACAAATTAATTAAAACACAAAACTGGGGAACACTGATGAAATCTGTTGATTTCACGAATAACACCAACAGAATTTACTCTACAGACAAGTCCTGTGATACCACACAAACTACTATGCTCAATCACATTGTATTTACTAATTTCTTTCTTTTGCATTACAAGTTAGTCTTGCATAACACCCAACATCAACCCCTCACAATAAACTGGTCACATATTTCTTTGACACAGAAGAAACCCCCATCAAATCCAAAATGAATTGAATAAGTTTCAGAAATATTCTTGTATAAATAAACTGTATAGAAACAACCATAAGGATGGATAAAGTGTCTGCCCATTTTTCTTATTACCTGTCTAAAGGTACTGACAAAATGTAAATTGTGTGTGAAAAAAATTCCTTTAAAAATATTGCACAACTAAACTGTCAATGCCAGGCAATGAAAGCATAAATAAAAAGAACAGAATTAAAAACAATCCATATTCTTTTCTAGGAAAGAAAAGGTTACACTCAACCTGCAAGATCACACTGACTGATCCTTAGCCAATGTGACCTGTTATTTATTACAGCAAAGTAATTTAGCTCAGAATTACAGCAAAGTAACATAGCTCAGAGACGTGTCTTACCTGAAGCAAAACCCTGAGCCCAAACAAATCAAATAAGATCATCGCTGATTCGACTAATGTCCGTCGATATTGTACGGCTCACCAATCCATCTCTGCACTGTAGGGTGAGCAAATCTGGAGAGCACTCACAAACGGCATTTTGACATCCATGAGCAAACATTGCTGGCAAAGCAGACTGTCCAAGGACAGAATTCTTCCACTGCAATACGTTTACACAATGCACACCATGGCAGTAAAATAAATACAAACTCATGTGGGGGCTGTGGAGAGCCTCAGTTTTCATTGTGTTTCCAAACATGTCAACTACAAGGTAAATGATCTGAAAGTGTGGGTGATTCTAATCATAAATGGAAGCAAATATTTTATAACCCCCTTCTAAAAAAATATTTGTGCAGATGAGTATGTAGTTTATAGGTCTTGGAGGCACTGGAAATCTCTCCCTTATCAGGCTTTTCATTCCAATGCAATCTTTACTTCGACGTGTCGTTTCACCACAGTGTAATGATGCCTGCAAAGAACTAAATAAAGCAATGTCTCCCGTTTCGTGAACCGGACTGAACAGTAGGAGGAAGCAGCTGACCATTTGTGAATTTATGGGCAGAGTTCAGGGTAAACACACTGTACAGTTCTTACACACATGGCTATACAACTATTTATAGCTCCCAGAGCTCTTTGTGCACATAATACAATTTCTGCAGTACAATTTTGTTTTTTTTAAATGTAGCCAACACGATTCCTGCCTTTGGCAGGCAAAGAGGATTCTTTTCAACTTCAATATTATACATTAGAAATAAATCTTTCCGCCCTCTTTGAATGACATAACTTAATGCAGCATTAATGACTGCATCTCAGACAATTTTAGCTAAGGTTTTTAAATACAAAAGTCAGTTTGACTGATAACCCCTATTTATAAAAAGAAACCTTTGTAAACGTGAGTCTTGTCAACAAGAGTGCATTTCCATTCTTAATTTTGCCTCAAGTAGACAGACCATCTTACTACTATTCAATGTCACAGATTTTTCAGTTTGTGGAGGGAGAAAACAGGCAGCTGCATGTCTTGCACTAGATGTCTGCTCATATACGGAGCTGATCAAGCTTAACATGCACTCTGGACTGCCAAGATAAATAATTGCAACTTACAACACTGTGCAGTTCATCCGGTTTCCTTCTACAAGTGACGGACGAAATGCTCATGTGTGATCTAACGTGCACTTCTGAAAAGTGCCATTGCATTCTTCGGTTAAAACTTTTATGTACGGTCAAGTATGAAAGCATCTTTAGCCCCAAACACTGGTAATCCTTACAATGATTTACTGATATGTAACAAATGCTTACAGAATTAAAAAAAGATACGAAATGTCAAAAGTGAAACATACAAAAATACTTCCTGTACCTTGCTTACAGACCCCCTTGGTAAGAGTATGAGCACTTCACAGAAGTGACAGGAGCTGAAAACTTCACATGTGGAAACTAGTAATACTGTTAATCTCACAATTAAAAACTCCCCTCCTCCCCACACCATAAGTGATGGCTCCTCCCGATCAGCATTTTAAAGGTGAATTGAAACTAACGCAATTGCACAACAAGTTATAACACAAAAGCAAATCAACATCTTTTAAGAACATAAGAAAGATTGTAAATGAGAGAAGGCCATTCAGGTCAATGTTAAATGTTAGGACAAATACTTTAGCCTCCTGGTTCCCAAATTAAATACACTTTTGAAAATCTGTGTAAACAAGGTACTAAAACGGAGTAATGCTACATAAATATAAAGATCAATAATAACAATTAGAATATTAATATTTAAACAATATATACATTTAAATAGTTCGCATAAATTGTACTACAAGAACTTTAATGCACAGAACTATTGGGAGTCAATGAGTAATTTGTTAAAAGTTCCTCCTATCTAAATGCAAAAATTGACTTTAAAAATGCTAACTGCAGGCTTATCACATATGTTTTACACTTTGCATCTTTCTTTTCAAGTACTTCTATGAACATCCAAACTAAAAACGTTAATGAATGAAATCCACTTTCAGGTTCAAATTCGGAAAGTAAAAATCCTACAAACTGTTCAGTAGCCTTCCTCAATACTTACACAAAGCACTAAATTAGGCACTAACAAATTCAAATATTAATAGTGGAGCCAAAATACTTAAAGACTTAATATGACCTTTTTGTTCAAAATGCATAATATTTATAATAAAGCCATAAATCTATTAATTTATTCTAAATACTTCAGATTTCTCTTTAGCTTCTTACAGATATTAATTTCAGTGCTCGGTAGTACCTGTAAGCTCTAGCGGATTAGCTATTACTTTTCCAGATATAGTTTTCAAGTATTTCTGTTGTGTTTAAAAACTGGACTGAAAAAAACCCACGTAACAATTTACATAGGAAACAAAAACATGGATATAAGGCAGTCTGTAAAGAGGACAGTCTGTTTCTACTAGCTTTAGGAAGCTAGAGCAGTATATTAATTGCAGACCAACCACAGTAAGCTAAGCCCATATCCCCAGAGATGACACCTGGGTTGTTACCACCTTTCTGTGAGCCCTGCACTAGAAATACAGCTTTTGAACATGCCAGCAAATGGCATGGAAATCCTGCCGTCTCGGCTCATTCTGTTATAATGCACAATGAACTTGAACTGTTTCTGTTTGGCTCTTATCAGGACCCTCAGAAGAGAGGGCAGCGTCGCCTTGGCCGCTGGGTGCCAAGGCTCTTCACTTGAGGCGCTGGGTGACGTTGGCCAGGGCCACAGCGAAGGCCTGCACTGCAGAGAACGGGTACTGAAAGTCCAGGATGTAAGCGTTGCCATCAATCCTGCCAAACTGCATCACCTGGAAAGACAAGACAGTGACCGACAGTCACCTTCATAACAAACACCTCTTCTCACTGCCACATGCGGCACAACGTTTAGAGAGAACTAGGCTGTTCCCTCCACTGAAGGATAACCAAAGCAATTCAGATAACACACGTTGGTTTCTGTAATGTCATGTTGCAGCAATCCATAAATTAAAAAAAAAAGAAATAAGGATCATTTGAGTAATATATGTATGCACGATTTACAAAAGCATTTATTACTAGCCTTTTCATGCTTTAAAAAAGACGCAGACATATATGTTAAACAGATCAGTTCTTTTCATTTCCAGTTTTCTAAAACACGGGAAAATACTTAAAGGTTCAAAGAGAGACCCATACCTGTCTTCCTTCCAATTCAATCTGAAAGTTCTTTGCAGACTCCTGTGTGACTCGTCCTCCAAAGTCCAACTGATAGACCTGAGTAGCCTCGTTCCATAGAGGCTGCTTATTGGCCATAATATAGACAAAGTCCTCGCTGCCCAGACCACGGTCCTCCTTCTCATTGGCCTTGCGGCATTTGAACTCGTCAAGCTCGCTTGCAGTGCGAAGGTTTCGTTTGCTCTTCCAGCCCTTCTTGCTGCTCTGGCTCTGGTTCATGAGCTCATCCCCACTGATGAAAAGCTCTGGCTCGCTTTCTGAACTGTCTTGGAACTCATTGGTCTTGTTCAGCTTCTTAGCCTTGAGTTGCTCCTTCTGGCTCTTGGGCTTCTTCTTTTCTCGACCAAGGCGGGGGCTGGAGATCAGAGAATTAAAGTCGCCGAGAGCCCTGCCTTCCTTCTTCACCTTGCCCTCTGTGATAGCTGGAACGTTGGCCTCCTCTGCCCGGCTGTCTAACCTCTTGCGGCTCTTTTTGCTAAACTTTTCAGCACGCTGGGGAATGGGGCTTTCGTTCACTTCCTGGAAGGTTTCCCCTGCCTCGTCCATGGCCTCTGGGGAGGTCATGTGATTCTGAAGGTCGGCAGGAGGAGGGGGAGGAGAAAGAACTGGTTTCTCCACAACCAGGTGGGCTTTGGTGGGCAGGGTCCCTGAGGGGTTCTGCATAGGTGGACAAGGGCTGTAAGTGTTCCAGGGATGCAAGCCTATGGGGGGCAGCTGAAGGCCAGCACAGGAGCTAGTGCCTGGGTACATGGGTGGCAGTGGACAGCAGGCCAAGTTGGCCAGGTTAGCTGGATAACCAGGTGGAAGGACCATAGCAGGCTCTTGCTGGGGGAAGGGGACAGGTGCCACAACTTCTTTAGGTGAACAGGGCTGTGGAGGAGGCGGCATGGCCTGAAGCTGGGGTCCACTGTAACCAGCTCCTGGAGGATAGGGTAAGGCAATCTGGTAACCCGCCTGGAAAGCGGCATTTGGGCTGGTGGGAGATTTAGATGAGAGGACAAATGGCAGCCGAGACACATCTAAGTGCTGGGCTGGGTTAAGGATAAGAGGAGGAGGCTTATGAGTCCCAGGAGGGGGTCCCAGTGGAGTCCGTTCCTGAGGGACCCAGATCTCTTCAGTGGCTGCAGGATCCCACTGATAGGGAGGCGGCCGCTTTACAGCCAGACCCACCTCACCAAGAGTCAGGTGCCGGAGAGATTTTTCCAGCTGGCACTGCTGGTTAAGGGCCTCATCCTCAGTGAAGGCAGAATTGATGTACTCTGTCCTGTCCCTGCAGTTGTCCGGAGGACTCAGCAAGTTGTAGGACGACTGGGAAGCCAGAGGTGAGGTGCTATTGGAGTGGACAATGACCGTGCTGTGTTGAGCAGCGCTGCCTGCTGCAAAATCTTGACGGACAATGCTCCCGCCCGTAATGCCATTGCTGTTACTGCTGCCGCTGCCCCCAGCACCTGTACTTCCAGTAGTGCTGTTGCTGTTATTACTGCACTGGCTGCAGGTGTACAGCGCGGTCGACACTCTCTGTTGGTAAGATGCAGCTAATGCGCTGTTAACTTTCGACTTGGTTGGGAGAGTCCTGTGGGAATCCATCATCTGGGAGACCTTGAGGACCGCCTCCCTGCTGTTGCGCCGCAGAGTGGCGTGAATGAGGCTGCTGTCTATGCGTTGGCCAGGATTCCTCCCCAGACTTGTCTGGTTGGCAGGGTCAGGGTAAGGGGGCGGGTCACCGCTAGGTATGGAGTAACGTGGAACCGTGAGCCGGTTGAGCGTGGCTGACGCACAGGGAAGCTGTACCTTTTTGCTCTCGGAGGAAGTGACTCTTAGGGTGGCAGAGCTGCCTGGGCCTTGCAGAGCATACATGTTCTGGTTGCAGACAATCCGGGTGCGCGGTCGACAGACTTCCTCTACGTTTCCGCTACTGTCGAAGGTAGTAATTCGCTCGTAGCCCAGTGGGGTCTGGTACTGAGGGGCTGGAGGGTAAAGCGAGAACTCGTTCTTCTTCAGGCAGAGGTCCACAGGGGGAGGAACGGGGTTGTTGCTGTTGGCTGCAGAGGCTGCCGCCGCCGCTGCCGCCGCCACAGCTGCGGCGGCCGCCGCCACTGTTCCTGGATATGGTGGAGGGGGGTTCATCTTACTGATCTGGATCTCCAGCGGGGCACTGAAGACCACCGCATCCCCATCCGCAAGCTGAGGGACTGACCGCAGCGGCTTGCCCTTCTGCAGGTGCTCGTGATCTCGGGTGATCTCTGACCCGTGTTCGCTCACTGTAGGGGGCAGCTGGTGCACTGGAATCTGGGGCGGATTGGAAGGTATGGGAGGCTGTGGCACCTGCATCTGTGGTGGCTGCTGCTGCTGATGATGGGAGGGAGGGGGTCCAACAAGGAGGCGCCCCATTTCCAACCCTCCAAAGATCACCTGGCCGGGATTAGTATACCTGCTGGACACTGGATACTGGCTAGTCATCATGCTTTCCTGGCCGTGATCTGAGACTCCCGCAACCGCCGCTGCTGCCGCTACATTTACTGCTGCTGCAGTGGGATTTGTCAGGACGTCAAGCTGCACGTTCTGATTGGCCAGCAAGGACTGAACCAGTCCTATGCTCTGAGTCGGGGACATGGCCTGAGCAGAGCTGTGGATTGGAGCAATGGGAATGTTGACTGTGCAAGGGGGGTTGTCATCGGGCACACCAGAAGGTCCAGTTACTGCAAAAGACAAGCAAAATAACAGGTTTTCAGAACACATTGTTTGATTTCACATAGGTCCTGGACAGATGCATCTGCATTCACACTGATGTAGGATGACAAGATGGACATGTTTGACTACTACAAAATGTATGGGATGATGATACAACACAGGTATGCAAAATTCATGTCAATGAGCAGTAATGTCAGAATTAATTAACTGAAGAATACAGAAGGTGCAAGAAAATGTTATTCAATATTAATAGCAAGCAGGGCTCCAAAGGAGCTCTTCAGTTATAAATATCTCTACCCCAACACTACAGTTCAGTAACAAATGCAAACCTACACTGTGCCATCTGCTCAGTGCAGCAAGGATTCTCCTGGCACTCTGAGCAGAATGTTCCTTCGAATGTCTCTATCAGAAACTAAAAATATGTCTGCTTTTTTAGTGGCAGTGAATTATGATGTTACCACTTTTTAGTTTTTTAGCATTCAAGTTTAGACTGCTTTTTTAATTTTATTGCTCTCAGCTCCCAATTTACAATACCACAGAGCTTTTGATATTTATTCATATTTATTCAAAAACACTTTTATTCTTATTAATACTTATTAAAAAATCGATTTAGCTCTAATTTCAAACCTCCCAACTGCGTAAAACTGTTTTGTATTATCTCGAATACTATGATAATGGTGAAGCTAAGTGTATAACTGACAGACGCTCATCATTGCTTAACATGATGTACTGGAGGTGTTTACATGCGTTATGATATTTACACAGTACAACGCTACATAATTGCCTTCTAATTAACCATGAACTCACTCTGTCATACATTGCTAACGGTTTGCTTATATATTCAGTAATTTTTTCATGTAAAAAATTAAACTCATAAGGTGTCTATAAAATGCGTACCACAGACTGCAGCAAGACAAAAAAAAGGGAAAATATTTATTTTGTACTGACGCAAGGTTATATACAAATGCAACATCTACAGTAAAAACAAGCTGCAAAAGTACCAGGTCTTCATCGGCTCATTACCACAATACAAAAGACTGAAAAGAAAAACTGTTGATTCTCTAAAGAGGCTAACAGCAATGGATCCCGAGCATCAAGATTAGGGAACTGACACTTTGGCACATGAACAATGCTGTATCTGCCACTTGTCTGCCACTTAAACTCCCACACCAAGCAGTGCCTTTCGGATATTTTTTTTTCCAACTGTATTTTTTTAATCATTTCTTTTCAGTTGGTTTCAAGAAACAGCTGGATGAAGCCCTGGTATCAATGAGCTACTAATGATCCAATGGTCTAGAAGAGCCGAATAGCCCCGTCTCACTTGTAATGATTCTTCCATTCTGCATCTGATTTCAAGTTATAAACAGTTCAGTGCTGCACCGATAGGCTTTTTCATGAGGTTACTGATCAAACATGCATTCCAGCCACGGTCTTAGAGTTTAACTTTAAAAGCAGCTAAAGCATTTATCGTTTTATCAATAATGATGGTATAGTGTTTATGTCTTGGGCCTACTGCACATTGGCCCCTTGTTATTTGAAATAATATATAAATAGCACCTACCTTCAGTTATTTGTTAAATAATATTCAAATGTTTTTTTTCATGCATTCTAATTGATAATTATTAGTGTATTTTTGTGTACCTGGCAGATCATCTTCATCTTCACTGAACACATTGGGGTTGAATACAGGAAGGTTGATGTAGTCCATGGAAACTTTAACCACTTCTGGCAGGAAAACGGTCATCTGTCTGGGCTGGAGATGCAGCAAACTTGTCTTGTAAACGACTGGAAAGGTAATAAAAAAAAGGTGTTGCTTTCACAGTATGCAAACATTTTACCCTCATGAAGATCCGCAATAAAAAAGTGACTGAAAGTAAAGTCAAGCAAGCAAACTCTTCTGAAGATCAGTAAGTAAAAGGCATACTTCTTCTGTTATACATTATTCCCTATGTAATGTATTCGCACACCTAAGACTATGCAGGAGACTATCACTATCTTGCCTCCTTGACATCCCTTACCTAGCCTGAAATTTAGAATTTTTAAAAAAGTTTTCTGGACCTGTGACTGTTGCCTTCTACAATATTTTATTTTTCCTCACATTCTACAGAGGGTTAATTTTTATAATTAAGTTGTTTTACAAGTTACCAAAAGAAGAGCAAAGCACTGTAAGAGCTGAAATGAAATTTTACCTGACCCAAGACTAGTTGGCAAAAAGGATGTGAGTCCTACGATTTTAAACTTCGTTCCCCAAATGTTCGAAGTGACCTGAGCAAGATAATTATGCTGTAAAAGCAAAGGGAAAAATCAGACTTGGAAGCAAAACATACTAAAAAAAATGCTTAGCAAACTGAAATTGTGTTTTTAATTGAAATGGTTACTTTGAAATTATCCAATACACTTTATTTATATAAATATATTAATTTTTAGATGCATATTAAGTCAAAAGGTCAATATTAACTTGAATATAGGGTTCCACTCTACACTTAAAGCAGTTTCACACCTTCTGGTTAACAATTACAATGTTAATAACAATTCACAACTGGTAATGATAAAATAAAAATGTTCTTTTACAGGATTGTGTAACATTATAAAAAAGTGAAAGCATCAACAGTTAATATAGTGGAGCATACCGAACCTAAATGAAACCTGCATAAAGGAATTATTAGTTTACGATTATGACACAGGTTCAGTCTGGAACACAGTTGTATAGAATAAAAAAAACATTCAACTTAAATACTTTTTACAGATTTTTAAAAATAACCTCTAAGAGCTGAAGATATTATAACATTATTAAATGTTATTTTAACAATATTAAATAAGGAGTGTCTGAAGCAATAAAGGTGCTAGCCCGGGAGCAGGCTGAGCCCTGAGGTCACAGGTTCGAGTGGATTGTGTTAATAGCCGACTGTGACTGTGATTCCCAAGCAGTGGCCTACAACTGGCTGAGTGCAGGCAATGGTGGGGTGGGATCAGCTGACCATGGCTCTCTGTACTCTTAGTGATACAGAGTCCCCTGTGGCCTCCCAGGCACTGTAGGTGAGAGACGCACGTATTCTGCAGTTAGTGCTGGATCTGCGGTTCGAGGCTGCTCTGCTTTTGATGTGTCAAAAGACAAGCAGCTCTCAGGATGGCTGGATGGAGGAATCTGCCTGCAGCCCCTTATTCTCCCGTGTGCGTTCACAAGGTTTGTAGCTGACAGCTGAGATGTGAAAAACACACAGTTGTCTTTTCCAAAGATATCGTGGGTCTAACAAAAATAAGGGGCAATTCTACATTCCAAAAACGCCAACAGCATTTAAAAATTAATCTCGAAATGGACTAGAAGAACTCATCACAAAGTAGGAATCTGAAGCTTCAGTAGTACTTGTGCTTTTTAAATGAAAACGCATAGAGAACACCCAATCATTTGGTCATACAAAACGACACAATACCTGAGTGATGTCTTCTAAAGGAAACTCTCTACGAGCCAGGCTGGGAGATCCAACAGAAGGTTTTCTGATTGGTAACCGTGGTGACCGGGATATCTCCTGTGCAGCCCGGGATAGCTTAGGAGATTTTCTAGCTTCAATATTAATCCTGTTGGTACAAAGCAAAGCTGAAGGCATTTTTTCAAGCAATTAACAATATTCAGTTTGTGTTTCCAAAGCATACTTGGGCAGGTACTGAGTGTGCTACAATATTTACAGCTGGAAGACCAATAAACATTCAATTTAAGCAGGATCAGGATCTCCGAATTTCAGAATTGTCCAAAATACATCTGAGAATACCTCATTTGAATGTAAGGCAAAGAACCACCCAAAATTGTTGTTATAATAATACTGTGCTAATATTTTAAGTTCACTTTTTAGGTAGAATATTGTTAGGAAACACAATAAATGAAAAAAAAAATTCTGCACGCAGTGACTGGCTGAATGAGCTGTGTTTCTGTTGCTTTCTGCTCTGCGTTTTTGTTCACCAAAATGTCTTAACACCCAGCAGATCTACCCATGGGTAAGAGCAGTAAGAGGAAAAACAAAACAGTCTACATTGAGAGGAACTTTCAAAAACCAGAAAACTCAGCAGCAAATATGAGGTTAGCACTAAGACATCAAGAACTGACAGAAACACAGCTTTAAATTTTGTGCAGATGGTGACGTGCAATATTGAAGTGTAATTATATTATTTGTTATTCATATTATTTAATATGTATAATCGACATCTGAATACATGAGATGAATACATCTCTGGTATTTTATTGTCCCTGAGAAATCCAGATTTGAAAACCTGTTTATGTCAAGGTATCAGTTTTAGTTTTGTCTGCTTTTATTATGTTCTTGCTCTACTGTTTCTCGGTTTCATCACAGCTGATGAAACAAGCTGAATGTTTTTTTAGCCCGACATTTCCTTACTAGAGGACGATTCAATTATTACACACCACACCTCTTGTTCAATAAACTCAAGTCACTGTGTGAGGAAACCAGCTAAACTTATCAAACAAATGCATAACACAGGAAGAAAGATAACATTAAAAGGGACACCGCACCCCAAATACACAACAGATATACAAAATGAATAACTGAGGCATTGAGCCTTTTCTCTGTATTGTTCTCTGTGGGAAAGGAAGACAAACTTAACTGTTAATTTTTAAAGACTTTGCACAAGAGAGATTTTTTTGAAAAAATCTAAAATAGGCAATTTTACAGTACCCACTCCATCTTATAACCTCTTTATCCAAAACAGGGGTTGGGGGGAGATGGAGCCCATACCAGCAAGGCAAATATATAGACCCCATATAAAGACCCCAGACACTGATCCCAGGGCCCCAGCAGACAGCACTGCTAACCAGAGTGCCACCATGCCACCCACTCCAGTTCTTCATTCTGATGGACAGAATCGCATACCTTGGGAGTTTAGGTGATTTGCTGCCTCTCGAGATCTTTGGAGATTTCTTTCCCACCCAGTCATCACTGAGCTCAATGTCGCTCGAGTCAGAGCAGTTACAGCTGTCAATCACAGAGGAAATCAAGCTGTTTCCATAAACCTCATCTAAAAAGAAGCAGAGCGAAAATGTGGAGTGAATTTGGAGAATCCTGCAAGCTCAAGAAACATACAATCAGCATACACAGAAGGAACCCTAACATAGTAACTGCAAGAACTTCACAAAGTTATTATAAGGGAAATTTTCAACCGTATTTTATTTTTTACTTCCACGTGCTGAGTTTGCTGGGATTTCTCCCGTGAAAGCACTGGGTTTGCACTTTCAGGTTTTGATTATATACTGGATTTTAAAAATGTTTACATTTGAAATGCAGCAAAATGTGACATCGCTGGAAGGGACTGAACCTATTTGCAAGACATTGTACAAACTGAGCATAGAGAGCAATACTACTTTCAAACTGAAAAACATTTCCAAAGGTAAATGGAAGAAAAACCTCTTTAATAGCAGGAGCACTGTCATTTTATTGAACATACATATATAAATTAATTATGCTGAGTAGCACTTGACATCAACCATGTTGATTAACAGTGTCTGTACTGTGAAAGGCACAGGGCAACAAGTAACTTGATAAATGCAAGACCATACAAGCTAATTACTGCAATTTCTGTTTGATTAAAACACTTTTTACTGCTAAAATAACTACGCCAGATCACTGCGACTTGAAAGCAGTGTCAATAGTTAAAAGAAGTTTTCAACCGATGCCTTGCAAAGGGTTGCGAACTGCTACTGAGACCATTATGTGAAGAATGTGAGATTAGTAACTACCAGGCATTTCCAGCTACTGTGTTAGTATTCAATAATGTGGATTCATTAAACATCATGTATCTCTGTATTGTTGACTATTGTTCCTTATGGCTGAATTCTTAGATGCTTTCTTAGATGCCTTTCCATTTTGTCAGATTGCTGAAACTGATGAAAATGTTTCTGCTAACACTTCTGTTAGAAGAAACATCCGAGCCCACAATTTATCTGTGGTATACAGTTTCAACAGGTCAAATAAGTAGAATACAATAGTTCCAAGATGTTTTTTCAGTGTGAATGCTCAATGCAATTTGGCTTAAAAAGGTATTTAAAATTTATCAAGGTATGTTCTTAATATTCTATACACTGTGCCTATATTTGTGAACAATAATGCTTCATCTGAAAGAAGTATTCAGCTATAACAACTACATTTTAACACTACACTACATTATTTAACAGAAACAACTTTTAACCTAATAAATTAATAATCATGAGTTACAGTGTATGGAAGAGACACATTTGCACTCTACTATGGATCACATATTAGTTAAAACATGTTACTGTTTTTACAATAACTGTATTCTTCACATTTAAGCTTCTGTTATGTAACTCTTTCCTCCCACTGGATTGTGGATAACCTGGTTTGAAAAACAAAGAAGCTGAGCACTGGGGAACAGTAATGAAAACAGCAGCATGGATACGGACTTCACGATATCCAGTCAGTCCTATGATTGAAACAAAAAATATCGGACTATTCAAGTACAAAACCAGACTGAGCTTTCTGCATTATGACAAAAACAAAAGGTAGCCACATATTGTACAGCTATCAGATGTAGGTCATGTTCCTCACACAGGTACCGTGCCTCCACCCTCTTCCAGTAAAGACCCATGCTATGGAATTACAAATGATGTATATATTCTCAGTAATTTTAGTCACGACTTGAATGCACACACTTTATGTTTTTAGGGGTGGAAAAGCTAAATGTCATCAAAACTGTGACGACAAATCAAGAGCCCCTGAGAAAATACTTGATAGAGGCACCTTTGGCAGCAAATACAGCTGCAAAAACTTCTGCAGGCTTTCTCACACACAGCTATTCCTGAGGGAGAGAGGGAGACTTCACTAGTCTACTGTAAAAAACAGAGGTAAAGGGAACAAACAGAAGTGGGAATGGATTTTCATTGACATTTCCACAAAAAGATCAAGGTCTTTTACACCTCAATGCTGCTAGTTAGACATCTGACATTTTGCACTTTTTAAAGGTCCTGTATGTCATTTAAGATGAAGAAGTTACTGCTGGAACACAGAGGCTGAACGTAAAGGCATAAATGTGCTAGACTGATGACAATAAAATCAGCCTCATTCACAGACAGGAGGCACATGTGCAAATGGCAAACAATTACTGCCCCCAGAGGTGCTGTTTTATAACAAAAAAAAAACTTTTTCCATAACATATGCACACTTAGACAAAGACCAACAAGCTATTAGTCCACAACTCACATACTGAATTTGTATTCAGAAACTGGATTACAAAGAAGTAGGCTGGGGGCTGAGGATGGCAGGATATTAACAAAAAATATCACCAATTCGCTCATCATCAGCCCACTCAAGCAATTTCAGCAATACATTACTCATTATATCATGACATAAAACATATCTTGGATATTCTCCCCCTCATTTGTTCCAGATAAGCAAAACTTTTTAAACCCCCAAAGACAGCTTCTAGGAAAATAATCAAGTATGGCTTTTGGCGTTTTCATTTTGATGTAATTCGATAATGAATCACCCGTGTTATTTTCCATACATCATATTCTCAAACAAATATTTTACTCATCCAGAGCTCTTTAAAACTTCTCATGAACAGTCAAGTGGAAGCAAAGAACACCTCTGTTTGAAGTACAATGGTTTACATACCATTTAGCTTACAGAAATGTAATTTACTCCTGCTAAAAAAAAAGAAAGCCGATTTATTCAGCTGCAAGGGAACTGCAGTATTGTATTACCTGCTTTGCCATCAGTTTTGGGATCCATGATGACAAACTCAGGCCGCAGCTTGCTGATGCGCCGTCCTTTCAGGATGGGTACTAGACCGCCGAGATACTCCAAGTACAGGGTGTAGCAGGGCCCACCGACTTCAGGATTGTCTTCAGTGCGCTTCATGGTGCAGTGGAGCCTCTCATTGCCAGGGGTTGGGTAGCTCACAAAATGGCGCATATTGTTGGGATCAGGGATGGGAGGCTGGAAAACACAAGAGAAAATGAGAGACCTTGTGGCCCGGTGTGGAACACTCAGCACAAAGAAATGTGATACAAGAAGACATGTATGCCAGCAGCCATATCATCCTGCAGCTCACAACTGGCAACCCACTGAAGCTCAGCAGGCATGAGCCTAGTCAGTACCTGGATGGGAGACCTCCTGGGAAAAACTAAGGTTGCTGCTAGAAGAGGTGTTAGTGGGGCCAGCAGGGGGCGCTCACCCTGTGGTCTGTGTGGGTCCTAATGCCCTGGTATAGTGACAGGGACACTGTACTGTAAAAAGGCGCTGTCCTTTTTATGTCCAGAGACATAAAACCGAGGTCCTGACACTCTGTGGTCACTAAAAATCCCAGAGCGTTTCTCGAAAAGAGTAGGGGTGTTACCTCAGCATCCTGGCCAAATTTCCCATTGGGCCTTACCAATCATGGCCTCCTTATAATCCCCATCTATGAATTGGCTTCATTACTCTACTCTCCACCCCACTGATAGCTGATGTTTGGTGAGCGTTCTGGTGCACTATGGCTGCCGTCGCATCATCCAGGTGGATGCTGCACATTGGTGGTGGTGGAGGGGAGTCCCCATTACCTGTAAAGCGCTTTGAGTGGAGTGTCCAGAAAAGCGCTATATAAGTTTAAGCAATTATTGTTATTAATTAAGACAGGCTAGGCATACAATGCAATGTATGCAGGAGTAAATTCCCACACTCCTTTTCAAAGGACAGATGCTTTCCTATGTGTGATTCTCACTTCGTTACAGACTGTGGGTTGGATGACGTGCTTTTTCTCTTTGACTAACAATACTGGAGTGCAGATGTATGTTAACCAGACTAACATTTCCTTCTGTTCTATTCAGCTTGTCAGTAGACACTTTCCTGGCCAATGCTAGTTGGCAATATAGTGAACTATACTGGACGATGGCCATTTCATTGGTATGTTGCAGTGGAGCACATTATAGTAGTGCAACAAAGCCAAAATTCAGATTCAGAAATTAAAACATATAACCTTTTGCACTTGAAAACCTTAAAAAACATGAATAGAGAAGCCTTAAACTGTCAGCAACTTCCTCAATATAAATGTATTTTTGATGGTTGTCAAACGCACAAAAACAAGTACTTGGCATTAGAGCTTGTAGAAACATTGAATCCCCAATGAATAAACTGCCTTCTGTAATTATAAACTTCTAAGTACATTTTCCCCAAATAAAAACAGACTATAGCATTGTTTCAATCTCACACATCACATTTCCATTGATCAAAGCATTGCCTCTCTTGATTCCAACATACCCGTCTTACTCTTCCCTATTTATCTGGCTTGGAAACACCCCCCCCCAGCCAAATCTATATTTGCACAATGAGAGATACACAAGAACTAGAAACCTCTGATCACAGCGCACAAAGACAGCACTCCTGAGAGCCAGTTATTTTTTTTAACCACTAACATTCACTTCTACAATGAAAATCTAGATATCGCCCGTGCACCACAGCACAGAAGAGGCCTGCAGAGCCGCAGAACCAAGCTGCTACCTTGATGGTTGGTATGAAGGCTGTGGTGAGGTAAGAGCAGAGGCGGGATGGCATAGTCAGCTTGCTGATGTCCTTCTCTTCCCGCAGCGCACTGGCAACGGCCTGCTGGCACATGAGCTGCAGGGTGGCGACCCGGTGCTCCACCCTGACCACGTACAGGGCCGGTCCGCAAGCCAGAAACAGCCGCGAGTCCCGGTGCCCCCAGCATATAGTAGTGATCGGCCGCTGCAAAGAAATGACAAAGATGTACGACGTTTATTCTCTGGCAAAATCGCCACCTTTTAAACTAAAAATCTAAAAGTCGACACCATTTCAGATGCACATTCACTGCCATACTGATTTTTTTTTCATTATCGAAGCTTGCTCAGGCAGACTGTCAGGCAGGCTGTCAAGTCAGACTGTCAAGTGAAGTACAGATTCTGTTACAAGACACAAAAATTGCTATTTTAGGAATTAGTGCAACTGTGTGGATTAGTTAACCTCCTGTTTCTTAAATTACGTCACTACAACACCTCTATTGTAGTCCCAACTTCTTAGAACGGTTATTAAAACCTGGTAACAAAATAAATGCACTGATGCTATAGATATTTTTTACAAATTTCAAATTAAGCACAAAATCGTGAACTTTGTGAAAGTACTGTAAGTCACCATGCTGCTGCAAACTCACATTCGAATTCCCACGAATTGCCATGTGATGTCACCCGTTCCTGCTCACTAGTCACTGTAATGCCTAATGTGATGGACAAGCGAATAAGTACAGGTTGTGCAGCAGATTTCACTGCAGAAATGTTCCAACGTGACCTGCATGCAGAGTTAACAAGTGAGTAGTATTTGTTGGCAAAACAGTCTTGAACTCGAGAGCAATATTTCTATTGGATTAAAAGAGATGCATTCACAAGCCTGCTTGTTTACAATGTAATAATGCCGGATCACGTCACCAGACGTTTTGTTGCCTCGTTCTGCATCACAGAATACAGCGTTGCGTGTACCTGGAACTTTTGTCATTTAAATTGGAGGATTTTATTGTATCATGTATCAGTGTTGATTCTTTCTACCCCTGAAGTCTAAAAACAGTGCTGCAGTCCCCCTTTAATACAATCTTCTAGAATGAACGAATGTTCGATAAACATTATTCAATATACCTCAAAGAATTATGAAAGACAAATTGGTACAGCTTAACAAAACACTTAAATGTTACATATATATCCATTTATTCATATAAATCAGCACAGAATAGCAGTAATTATGTTGTGATTGTTAATAAATACGTAAGTATAGGAGCATTCTACACAACCGCACACAAAAAAACTGACCCGTGTATGGAAAATACGCAGTTGAACAGACCGGTCGTTAACTGTAAATTAACTCAAAATAAAACACTGTTCATTAGTGTTGCACTGTAGTCAACATGAAATAGATCAAGTGACAAATACCAGTAGTTTTTTTTAGTGTACAGATGAAAATATTCTGAATATAAGCTCCAGTACTATGACTCCAGTAATACATGTAATTGTCCACAAAAATTAAGACTCCCTGGTCATCTTGATATTGAAAGATCCAATGATTGATGTCAGTCTGTTAAGAGAATTGGGAACTAAAGTAATATCTGAGGTGGAAAGCTCACACAACTTACACTGTCACTACTGTGCACAGAGAGCTTTAAGACGTTCATATATAGGTGACACAGTAACATGACTGTGAGCTCTTGCCTCACAACCTTTGTGTCGTGGTTTGGTTCTGAAATTCTGGACTGGAGCGCTTCTTGTGAAGGGTTTTTCTGGGCTTTCAATGAGTGCGCTGGTTTCCTTGCAATTTTCAAAAATATGTGTGGCCAAGTATTTAGGGGTTTCTAAACTGTCCCTCTGTGTGTACATATAGGTGTGGATACAAATACAGTAGACTGTCATCCTTACCAGGATGGACTGGTCTCACTGTGTGTCCTATACTATATAACCTAGACAGGCTCCAGGTTGCTGCAGTCCTTACCAGGAGAAAGGGACTTCTGATAATGGGTGCATTCAAATACACAAACAACCAACCCATGAGACCTTTCTCATTTTCAAAGTTCTATTCAGGTCTTATTACGTGACTAACACAAGCCATTCTTCAATGGCAAACTACATGAAGAAAGAAAAACATTGTTCTGTCTGGACTTCAATGACAACCAAACTCTTTTTCCAAATAATGTATTTCTTTATTATTCTATTGTCTGAACTGTCATTCCTTATCGTTGTCTATGTCTATTGTCATTATATCCCTGCCTGTGAAGGACTTTGTAAAGACAGCTTGAGCTCCTCAAATAAGAGTTCCTGTAATCTGGATGAGTACTGCCGTAAGTGACAATGTACAGTCAGATCATGATGAATAAATTCACTCACGATAATTGTAGGAGGGCTTGACATATCACTACTTCTATTATTAGCATCTGCCTTGATGGTTGATGTTGGAAAAACACGAGACTCAGAATGAATGCAAACATTTACAGTATGATTGAATTGCGAACTGCCAAGTTTAGACTCGGCAAGCACTGGGATTCTAAATGTTTGAAGACTTTAGTTTTTTTAAGCAGCAAGTATTCACTTAAATTATTAATGCATTTCTTGCAGTAAATTTAAGGATATTTCTGGCTTTTATCTCTGCTTTTATATATATTCAATCAAAATCAGATGCCGAGTATTTCCAGGTTATTTTATAAAAATCTGTAAAGACAGCTGTGGAGTTAAAATAATACTGAGTACATATATTGTTTTTCATATCAAACCTGAAACTGATTACATTTCTGTGCTACATTGCTATTTTATGACCATTAAGGAATTTCAGGTTATGTGTTGGACTGACATGATTGGCTAAGCAGTGTTCCCCAGCAAATGTGTGAGTGTGTCTTGGTACATGAAAGGAACAAGCATCTCATCTTCCCACATTACCTCAGATGGGATCACCAGAAATGTTACAATAGATTACAAGGTGTAGTGTGCACTAGATTTATTGGCCTTTTACACCTTTATGTGGGTTTTAGACATTTCATTTGACATAGCTTGCTCTGTATTTCCTTCTCTCTCACAAATTCAGCTTAAGAATTAAAACTGAAAATTAAAAGTTTCAAAACACACCCACTAACTAAAATAGAGGTTAATATCTGGCTTCCTCTTAATTTAATTAACATACAGTATTCCATACATAAAACATTGTGGCAAGCAACCCGAGTAGCCTGTGACTACACCGAGACTGCCACTAGAGGCCACCCTAGAGGGAGACTCAGAGGATTATATGTAACTAATTAGCTCACCTGGTTTGTATCATGGTATAAGATAAGATCATTTTATTGGCCATATACAATTTCTTGTATTAGGAGTTGGTCTTTTTTGCATACCCCAACTTGCTCTCCATGAGACACACAGACAGGGAGAGAAGCTTGGGGTCAGAGCGCAGGGTCAGCCATTTATACGGCGCCCCTGGAGCAGTTGGGGTTAAGGGCCTTGCTCAGGGGCCCACAGAGTAGGATTCCTCTGCCATCCGCGGAATTCGAACCGGCAACCTTCCAGCCACTGGCGTAGATCCTTAGCCATAGAGCCACCGCACCGCCCCTTTTATTGTGTTAGGAGCTCTTACATGGGTTTATTCAAGTTTTCTTGATATGCCTGGGTTGCAAAGGGAAGAAGAGAGATCTTGGTGGCATTTGAGTGGTGTAAGTGTAGCGGAGCTAGTGTGGTGACGTCAGCACCCTCACTGCGCGTATCAGGGTCCTCAGCTGCCTGGGCTGAGGGAGGTCTCCTTTAGCTCACGCGGTTGGTGCCCTGTTGCGTTACGCCGGAGACCCGGGTTCGCGCCCCAGGTGTGGGGGCCAGAACGGGCAGCGGGGGACACAACCTCGCATGGAACCGTGACTATCACATAAACTCATAGAACAGTAATTGACAGATTGTGTTAAAATAGTTCTGAACAATAAGTGGCTTTTGTTAAGCTTGCAACTGACAACAGGAGACACAGAAAAAAATTTTAGGGCCTCACACTTTTCCTGTTTCTTAAAAAAAAAAAGAGACATCTCTCCCTGCTGCCAGTCAGAGTCTCAAGGCTGCGCTTGACCTGTATACTTGTCCTCCTGGGCAATTGGCGCCAGTGACTTCTCTCCCTGAAACCTCTCAGTGGGCAGTGAAGTGCAGTGACAATATCTCCCCTGCAGTACCAGAGCTCTGACAGCCATGTCGACAGGTTCAGGGAACATGTACCCTTTCTCTTGCCAGTGTTAGCTTCTGTCAGCCAGCCCGCAGAGCATGTATATCACCAATCAATTCTGTCTTATCAAAAATAGGGCTAGGGCTCCAGGCAGAAAATTATAAAAGTACAGAATCTGCACAACTCAAGACAAGGCCATAAGTTACTAATTACTAGATCACAATACAGTATGTATTAACATTGATGCTTCTGTAACTCAAAAGTGAGACTGCAACTTTGAACTGAGTCCTCCTCCATACATTTTTCATAAGGGAAAATGCATCAGTAGTACTGCATTATTTACAATACTTACAATGACGGCTGCCAAATCGTCTTCAGAGTGATGCTATGTGGCCAGTCAGGAAGATGAGCTTGTGCGTGTGAGACTTACCATGCAGTATAGGGAAACACTGTAGTGAAAGCTCACGGTTTTATGGATTTGTGCCACTGGTCTAAAGGTACATTAAGACTGCTATCAAAACTAATTAAAAGCACATTAGGTTTGTGTTTAATAGACTTTTTGTATTTATAACTATTTCAACCCAATCGTTTTTAGCCTTGCTCTTGAATATTTACGGAGAAGAAACTTTATCTGCCTTTATCTGTCCAGCCTCTCTGATTACTACAGGCAGAGGGAGACTTAAGGATGTAAACTGATTTGCCGGGGTGATTACAAAAAACAGACTCACCACCCCACTCACCTGGGCGGGGGTCTCCAGGGTGTAGATATGCTCTCCAGAGACATTGTAGAACTTGACCAGCGCGTTCCTCATGCTGGGCATACATCCTGGATCTGCAGGCATACCGTGCCTCTCAACCCCAGCCACAGCCAGGAGGTCACCCTGCGAGCACCACTGCACAACCACGTCTGAGAACACAGTACCAGTCTCAATAACCCAAGCAGTCAAGAAAGGACAAGACAAGTTTATACTATACAGTACTGTTACAGTTCTTGGAAGTGGCTACTGACGTGTCTTTAAGACTCTAGATACAATGGTTAACACCTGTCTAGGATAAACATTTGAAGTTCTCGGAGCTTCAGAGCAAGAATAAGTAAACAGTGTTTACTTAGTGGTGCTGGGTGTGAGACACACTGATCAAATGAATTGTCTGGTTTACCTTGGTTAATCAAGTTTTGGGTAAATGATGAAAGTGTCATCAACAGTCCAGAGACAGAGAGAAGAAAGAAAGACAAGAGAACACGGAAAGAAGAGAATGAGAGAGAAGAGAGAGGAAAGTACCCAGTGGGAGAAGTGAGCCTGTGGGAAGTCACTGTCCAGCTCATCCGTAAACACTAGATTCTAGTTAAGTATTTGAACGTTGTTAAGAAAGCTTGCCATTCTGTTGATTTTAGGAGACTTTGATTTCCTGTATAAAAAAACCTACAAAGGGCCTCTCGGGTCAGTGGGTTCATTTGTTGAAATGGGGAGATAAAATTCTCCTTCATTTTGTATTATCCAAGTGCACAGAGAGAAATTTAACTGTGGATCACATTCTGTTTGGTTTAGAAGGCAGATTTATCTCTCTTGTTGGCCTGTGTAGGTGTTGTATAGGATTTAAATATTTGGTAGCAGTCTAGGGTTTCCTGATTGGTAAAGACGTAGTTTGTAAACAGCTTGTATGTTACTTGTATGTTGTATGTTTAAGCTTTGTGTTGTTTAGTGTGTGTATTGTCATTCTAATTAATAGAATTAGAATATATAAAAAAGTAACAAAGAAATAAAAAAAACAAAAGCTTACTGCATACTGTGTTGCATTGATGGTTAAACCCTTAAAAATAAAATATAACAGAGGGATAAAGACCCACAGTACAGTAAGAGGAGTAAGGCAATTTGTAAACTCATCAAAGACCTATAGAAGAATTTTCTATATAGACAATAAATAGTGTACATACTCTAAAAACACCAAGACAATACCAAATGAAAATGATCACTATAGTCCTTCTGAGGTGCACATACCCTTCAGTCCTGAGTGGATCACAGCAGGTGAGAGGTCATCATAGTTATTCATTAAACTGATGTCCCCAGATGTGAAGCTGACGGTTAGCAAAGGTTTGATGTTCTGTACTGGAATTGGATAGACAGTTGGACCATCTAGGAAAATGAATGACCATTTAAAGATTTCAATATTTTGTCTTAAAGATATTCTGAAAGTTGAGAACTGTGTCACATCCTTCCCTAAGTCTTTCTCACAATGCTACACTACAACATTTACTCGAAAAGTCACAGTGACTTGTTTCAGTTCAACAAAATTCAGCAATTCATAAAGGCCATTCAGTGCTCAAGGATTTCAAAGCTATTTACGAATGTTCACATGTCACCATATGTCACAAGAATGTTTTACCATAAAACACACCACATTCAATGATGCACCCAAAACAGATTTCTAAATTATCTTTAAGCAAAGAATTTGGACAACTACATACCCTTATCTCTGGCAGCTGTCTTTAGTGAATATTTTTTATGAGTGCACAGATCATACAGAATCTCTATAGTAGGTCCACTACACATTTCAAGTTACCCTTCATTCAAAGCACAGAACCCAAGTTGTTTTCATATGTAGTCTTTGAAGAATATTCTTTAACACTAGTTTTACTTTAGAGAAAGCATGCATCTCTCTATGATTTATCAAAAATAATCACGTGGGAGTAGTACACATGCTTCATATAAATATATATATACACACATACTTGAGCGCTACACTGAAATGATTCATCACTGATGAAACACCAAAAAGAGGTATAAGTTAATGTCTTAGTTCTGGAATGAAACAGTAATTACTATTATCAGGAGTGCAATTAAAAAAAAACATTTATGTTAAGCTACAGGCAAATCAAGACAAAATGCTGTTATGTATATTAAAGAAACCAAAGTATCACTATCATCGTTGTATGAAAAAAGAAGGAAATATAGAGAGATATCTGGATCACATATACAATGACAGAGTGCTTTCTTTAGGGAAAGGAAGAATACTGTGATGAATACTGTTTTTCTAAATTTGTGTATATATATATTTATATGACGTCTTAGCCCATCAGCTAAACCTAGTTTTGTGTTACTGGAACAAGTATGGTCAATTTCACTTTACTGCACAATTCTTTGGTTCTGGAAAGCAAACATGCCAGTATACCCATCCACTTAATTACTTGTATGAGGCTGGACCTGTTCTGCTGAGGTAAAGAACAACTCCCCTGAGGAGTCAACAATACACTAATACCAATACTGATTAATCTGCATTCCAATAATATCAAAGAATAATATTTTACAATGGTTTTGCTGCCTTAAAAAAATAAATTGACCAGATTGTGCCAGCTCAAAGTCAAATTTAGCCAGGATACCGCAGTTAATACCTCTGTTCTTACGAATGATAGGACCTATAATGATCAAGTAGTCATATTCTTTGCTTAACATTGTAAGAACATGAATTCCTAGAGCACTTCCTAGTCTACAAAAAACAATTACAGTTACACATCCCAGCACTAACCCAGCCCTGAACACAGAAAAACTATTCCTAATTGACCATCTGTACTAAAAAATAAAAACACACCACTGGCTGTTCCAAACGGAGGAATATAATTGACACCATATTTTTTTAATCAAAGAAGGACCCTGAACACCTTAGTGACTTGGTGATGTTCCTACTAGCCACAATCCCATGAGCACTCTGTGACTACCCTCAGCCCACAGACCTCAGCTTTGTATGTAGAAATTCAGAAGAGCACATTTGACCCCAGATACACTGTCATAGCCTTTGTCCTTCCATACTCCATAGGTAATGAGGTGCACAAATATAGATAAAAGCTTTAATACTGTATATATACAGTACATATCAAAACTTCTCGTCGTACTTAAACAAGTAAATTGCAGACAAAAAGGCAGCTGCTTTAAATGAGCTTCATATAATAAAGTGAATATTAAGCAAATATCACAGATTTTTGTTGTAAAGAATACTTACCAACTTCTTAATTGCTGTGTGTGTAATTTTAAGTAGCAGAATAGATCTAAGAAAAGAAAACCAAAATGTGTTCTATTTCCAGGTCTTTTGTGTGGGGAAATCAGTTGGCAATGAAAATCAAACGGCACAATATTATCCTGGTCTGCACTGCTGGAATACAGCATTAAATATCCAGCACAGTATACAACTGTGGGTTGTGACCACACAACCAGTTGGAAAGCTTTCCTGAAGTTTCGGAAACTGGTTCTCTTGGCGAGACGCATCCCAGTTCATGGGATTACCTTGTGGCGGGGCATAGTCGTCCGAGTCCGTGTCGCTCTCGCTGCTGTCCTCCACCAGGAAGCTGGGGTAGTTCCAGGACATGCTCACAATGCCCTCGGACTCGTGGAGCAGCACGTGGGCCAGCATGCGCCCATGGCAATCCATCACGATCACCTGTCCGTCCGCGGTGCCAAACAGCACCTGCAGGGGTCCACATGAGCCAGTGAGAACACAGTGTTTCCGGACCCTTCCGAGATGCTGGAATTGCTATTAAAACCCTAAGGGTGACTTACAGCGCGCGCTGGCCTTAATCCCAAATGGTTGTTTAATAGAGTATTTGCTCAGCTGGCCCTAGTTATCTCTTCAATTTAATTAATTGAACAAGGAAGGCGTTAACTTGTTACACGGAGACATAGGACATTGGATGACAACGTTCATGAAATCAATTCAAGAAATACCAACTCACACAAATCTCGGTTAACATTCATTGGGGAAAAAATAAAAAATTAAGAACATCTGAAAGGGGGCAAATACTTTCTCAAGAACAGTAAATTACCTCAAAAATATTTTGCAGCATACATTCAGATGTCAGAGAGTTCTGTGCAATGCTGGGCCTTGAGGCACAATCCAAAATGAAATAAATATTAAAATGCAGCAGCCACCACAAAAAAAGCTAATAATATAGAAATGACCCACAATTCTGAACATGTACACTATATATGGAAATTACATCAACGCAGGAATTTGAGAAAGCTCAAAATATCCCATTTACAATGACAGGCAGTTCCGACATTATATAAAATGCCACAGCATTTCCGCGATTGAACTGGAAAGAAAATAACTTGATATGTTTAAGAGGATCAGGTCACTTGTAGTTTAAATCTGCTTTAGTCACATCAAATCTGCCGCAATCTATCCCACTAACACTAAAGCAACAGTCTACAATGTGTTTTCACAAAATAAAAACAGAAAATATGATGTGATACATTAAAAACACTACAAATGAATAGGGGAATCGTTAGCAATTTTTGCATTTATAATGTCTCCTTCAGCATTTTATAAAACAACAATGCTTAATTTTAAGAACAATCTCACTATTTTGTATAACAGAGGTGATCACATAGACACAGATTTTAAGAACTGGTATAAAGATCAGGAGGAAAATTAACATTCAGTATATTTTGTAGAGTAAAACATCTTTAAATTGACTCAGATGTTTGTTGTGCTCTCTGTGAGCAAATAACAATTCATAGGACAAATACATTTAAACATTCTGTGAGCAAACACCAAAATAGTAGTTTCTGAAGCATAAAACAATGCCTTCAGCAATCTTGACATTCATGTTATGTTAGCCTGGACCATGCAAACTGACAAGATGTGACAGTCTTCTTTTGCATGACTCACTATAGACTTGCACCTCAAAGAGAGAAGAACTATTCAGAAATTAAGCTAGACCGACTTCAAATTCTTCCTGTAATAATGAGAGAAATAAAACTGTATTCTGATGCCCTTTGTGTCATGTGCTTAAAAGTGAAGTATAAGATAAGATCTTATCTTAATATACAATTCCTTGTATTAGGAATTTGTCTTGTCGCATACCCCAACTTGCTCTCCATGAGACACACAGATACACTGACAGGGAGAGAGAAGCTCGGGGTTTAGAGCGCAGGGTCAGCCATTTATACGGCGCCCCTGGAGCAGCTGGGGTTAAGGGCCTTGCTCAGGGGCCCAACGGAATAGGATTCCTCTGCCGGCCGCGGGATTCGAACCGGCAACCTTCCAGCCACAGTGCCACCGCTCCGCCACATTGGGATTTTAATCATTTCTTTAGGGAGTCTGCTGCAATTTCACTCCCCATTCCACGTACTTCATGGGTTTTCACTTTTTCCAAGATTTCAAAATTGATTTGAATAAGTAGACGAGAGTAATAATACATAATAAGTGAAGAGCAATGAGCAATTCTCACAGTGAGAACAGGTTTCAATATTTAAGTTCTTTAATAAGTCTACAGTGTAATATTAACTCTGTCATAGAACCAACTGCTCAAGTGAGCAGTAATGAAGCTGGCTATCATAAAATAAACCAATACAGCACACAACCAATTTATTAAGGAGCTGTGGGTACAATTGCTCTGGATTATGTTCTTCGAAGACAAACATCATAATAAAATACGTCCAGTTATCATAATGCTAGATATATCAGTCTTCCCATTGATTCTTTGTTTCCAGCTCTATTTCAGCGTTATGCATGTGTCTTTAAAGCAGAATGTAATCAATATAAAACAAACAGAAACTAATTAAATTCATTAGAATGTTGTCTGCGTATTTCAGGGTCACAATTTATTCAGTCAGTCCTCCAGCATTAGTATTCAGACTAAGAGCTCCATTGCAGTTTAGCCATAATGTCGTCGCTTTAATAAAGATAAAACTGAATTTCTCATTACAGGGTTAAATGAGGTGTAAACTAATTAACATAATATTTCTCACCAACACTAAACACCTGCTAAAACCTGTACTGTTAATGTATGAATGAGCATCTCACAAAAAGGCTGTCAACAATCATGCTGGTGTAAATCTGATTATTAAAATAATCAAGACTTCTTTAAATGTTACACATTTAAGTTAAAGAGATGTATTTCAGTATTCTTATATAAGATCCATTTTGTTTATAAACATGTATGTAGCCTTTAAAGACTTCTTGATTTAAAATCGCCCCTTATTTCCAATTTTGAAATAAATAAATATTTCAAATCTATTTTAAGAAACTTGCACCTAAGGTACTAAAGCAGCTGTTAACCTATGTATACGCCACTTTGTGTTTTAGCATAAAACAAAGTCAAAATGTTACTCAGCATTTGGTCAAGTCCAAGTTCATGCCTTAGGAACGAACACTTCAAATTTTTTCTCCTCTTTTCTATTTGTGTGCTGCAATAATTCAAGTAAGGATAAGTAATAATTCATGTTTAGCTTTATTTTCTCTATAAGAATGGACTCACACAGCCCTTTAACCATCAGCGTTTAAACTAAAAAAACTCCTTACTAACACAAACTGATCTGTTATGCCACTGCAATTTCATTCTTTCTTGAAAACTGAGACTCAAAACAGAGCACAACTCTACCTGTTGGTCATCTGGTGTCCATATGCCACAGGTTATCTGGCTCTCAAGATTAATCTCTGAGGACCAATGTCTTTGTCCGCTGACTGAGCCAACCAGCACAAAGCCATCCCTGTAGGAGATGAGGGCCTGGGTCCCATCATGGCTCCAGGTGAAGTCACTGACCTTTGAAGAAGACAGAACATATCGCTCTTTAATTGAATCATTTTTAATTTAAAAAATCATTTCTTGTTTAAAATTCCAGGCAACCCACTCAGGTATATTAAGTCCGATACACAAAAAATTTTTTTACAGGCATACTGTACATCCTGTTCCTGGTTCTCTTTCAAGTACCAAGAGCAAAAAGAAAATTATTTAGGTTACAAATTAAGTATTTAACTGCCATGCATGCTCACTCACAACTGAATGCCACATCATGTCCTATACCAAGATTATCATGCAGTCTTTATCTGTTTTTACTTCACATCCAAATGAAATGAAAACATGAACATCATGTAAACTTCAATAATTTCTTAAAGAAAAAATATCTACTGTAAATCTACTGCAGGTACTATCCTGATCTAATGGCTTTCGAGCACATTTTTAGATCTTGCTAAAATGCTTATTTAATTCAGAGGTTTGTGGTAAATTCATAACTTTGACACAAAATGCCTAGATGGTGGAAATTATCCACCAATTCTTTTCCATTGATTAAATAAAAGCAGAAAAACAACAACAACAACAACAAAAAACACATTTCAAATAGCCTATATAATACCTCAAACCTGGCCTGGACCTAAATAGGAAACATCTACCTTCCTATTCCCAACCTTTTCTTGTACAAATTCTGAAGTGTGCAGAGGCAGTTTCCACTGCAATTTCATTCTGCATCTTGTCAGCAACAGTATGTGAACCTTTTCATTTGAGGTTTAGATACAGGAATGAAAAAGCCCTGGTTGAGATAATGACTTGTTGATGTCTTTTGACTCTGGACCACTTAATATTCTTCTTTTTGTGTATTTAAGTGCTGCTTTTGACACAAGGCATCCTGCTGTGAAAATTGAGGGGTCACTGCAACATCCGTTCATTGATCTGGCTGTCAGGGTGTTCCACAGGGTACTGTGCTGGGATCCTTGCTCTTCGGTGTATACATGTAGCCGCTTGGTCAAGTTATTTGCCATTATACTCTTTGGGAATCACTGGTATTCTGATTTGGTACTCAAGCAAACTTGACCGCGATACCATCACTGAGGTTTCTGCCCTTTTTTTGTGTCTTCCAAGGAAGATAGGAATGTAGAACAACATTTTTAAGATTAATTACTGTAAAAGATTATTTTTCATATTCTTCTAACATCCACTTTTCACAGCTGGTTACTTCAGTGTTTTTGTTGTACTGCTGAAATCAAATCGCTGATAGAAATCTGCTGTCATTTTTTACTTTTTTTTAAACATGTTAAGAACGCCACAAGGACACTTCACTTTGTTGAACACTGCACAGTTCAAACATGCTTCATACATTTGATCCTTAAATATTCATACATTATATAGTACTTTACTTCATAAAGGTTAAATTACTAGGACATTTTAATGTTTCCCTGTCTTCCAAATACTAAATGGCATAAATGTCCACAACTGTGTGGTTTGTATACGAAATGTACTCTGCATCATCACATAACTTCTGTCCCATTTAAATTGCACTGGCTCCCTGTGCAGTAGGTCTAGTTACGCTTTGCCTGTTCAAGTATAAAGTAACAACGCTCTAGCTCCAGATTATTTTAGAGATTTATTTATAAAACCTGTGGATTCAGGCCTTCTTTGTCTGCTGAAGACAAGCTATAATAGGCCACAGACTTATCACATGTGGTACCACCTCTGAGGAGATTACAATTTCATTAGAGCCACTGCGACCTGCTAAGATTTCTACAACACTGTTCAAGTCCTATACTTTCAATACAGCTTGTAAAGTAAAATTAAATCTGGCTCTTGCCTTTACTGCTTCTTTTTTCTTTTGTTACCTCTGTAATATGTATGTACTGAAGGCAAATTACAGATATACTGCATTTTTACTCGCTGCGCTTCTACAGTGCTCTAGTTACAAAGGACTTGATTTGTTGTGTTTGTCAGAATACAAGATGTAGGTCTAGACGTTCTAAAAAAACAACTTTCCATCCTGTCATCCAATATCTATTTTCAGAGGGCACATTAGAGAGAGCCTCCACACTACAACTCTCTGACTTTGACAAACAGCTTTATTACATTCAGAGCAACTTGACTCTGGTGTGCTACCTAAAGAAAACCAGTTAAAACTGAAAACATATTAAAGCAGTATTAATTTGGTCCACTTACAATATGAATTATATTCCTTTCTGAAAACATTTGAACAGCGGTGCAGTTATAAAAAAGCACATATTATGAGTACATGAATATTAGCATTCATATATTTAGATAGTGTATTGCAGCGTGAAACATTTTTAATTGTTACTATTTTTGCATTACAGCACAGGGGGACTGAGATCGCGGTTACTGTGCATTTTGAAATACACTGGAGGCATTTAACTGACATTCTTGACTATAAAAAGAGAAGTACAGCTCTCCCACATTATTACCCTGCCTTGTCTTCTAGGTATGTCTCTCGCCTTGTGACTTCTCTCAGAAAATATTCCAGTAGCGACTATGTGGAAAACAGCATTTTGGATTCTATTCTTAGCCTTTCCTGAAGACCACAGGCACAGAATTTCCAGGCCCCCAACTCCATTTTTAAAGATTCAAACGATTTTTTAATACCTTATTCAAAAAAGTTAGTTACATTAAAGGTTGCATTAACATATAATTATAAATTACCCTATGTTTTCACAATTTCCTTTAGCCTTTGTGGTATAGAAAAATTAAGCACCATCTAACCCTTAGAAGGGAGTTCTTTCAAACTTTTTTATACAGAATCTCGCACTGGTGTTTACTAAGATGCTATGGATTATTTCTTACTTAAATCATCTAGCCATGTTGTAAACATCTAGCAGGGAAATGAGGTTCTCTGCAAGCACAAAAAGTTCCAGAAAAATGGAAACTACCCCATGGCAGCACTGGCACAGCACAAAGCTGCCTGCCTCCACCAGTGAGGAGAAGCCTGAATTAGAACTCTGACAAGAGTTTTTTAAAAGAATAAACATCAATTTGCCCACCAGTATAGCATTTTCAGTATGAAAACATCATCTAGTCACTATACAAGACACTAGCAACTACTGGTTTTGGAATCTTTACTTGGCTGATGGACTAACTTTCCGATTTCAACCATCTTCCCTTCAAACATTTCTATATGGTGCCTCCACCTAGCGGGGAAAAATCAAGGAGCCAGCCCTGCCTCCTCACCTGGGCACCCCGATCGTTCACGAGCTCCACAGACCACCTGCCTTCGTACTGGATCCAGACGAATATTCCTCCATCCGCGTCGCACGTAGCCAGTTTCTGAAAGGGTTCGTTCCATCGCACCAGTACCACCTGAAAAGTGAGGGACATCACAGCATCAGACTGAAACAAGATTGGACATACAAAACCACTCTGATTCAAAACTCAGCGACGTGCTCTGCCATAAAATTACAACGCACAGAAAATAATTGAAGCTAGGAAAACAATGTGAAACTTCAAACGGTGAAATGAAAACCTGCGGAAGTCTACCTACTGGAAAGAGCTGAACATTTGGCAAAACCCAAACCTGAAGGAGAACAAATCATGTCGAGTGTTTCTGTAATTACAAGACTCAAGTACTACACAGGTTCTTAAATGCGAGAGACTGCAGATTTATTTTTCATAAATCAAGGTGAAAGGATAATTTGCCGCTTCCAATTTGACATTGTGCCTCAAGGGCGTATCCATGCGAGAGGCAGAACAGGGCCCATGTATTAGTTTCTCTGACAGTCCTATATATCCCAGCTCATGCAAGAGTTCGCGGCAAAATGAAATCTAGTAAAATTATCATAAATTTGTTTTCTTTAATCCTGTTAAAACTGCCAAGGAACAAATTGTTCTCTTTCGCTAGCATTGCCTACTACCTTGGAATAATGTGAACACGGCATTTAAGTGTTCTAAGTGCACGCTTCAGAAACTGAATATTCAGTAGCACTTTCCTGAAAGAGACATTAAGAGTTTCCACTCGAAGCATTCCTTAGTGGCTCATGCGTGACTGTGTGAAGCACAGAGTGATTCACTCAATTGGTAGCTTGGTGGGCCGAATTTCAATTTTACAAGCAAAATTGTGAATATGTTACTCAGAACAACCAATATGAAAAAAAATACCATGTCAGGCATATTTCGAATTGTGTTTTTTAACACATACGGGCTACGTAATCTCTATTTTTTACGGTCTAAGCCAGACACGAACTCCAATGAAAGAACTCAGTCAATTAACTATGACAGCCTGGATGACAAGCTTGGTAAATGGGATGTGTAACTTGTTTGCAAAGAAATCTTTGTGTGTAGAAGCACCACACAGAAAAACCTTTCAGAAATTAAGGACTTTTTTTCATAGAAATGGGAACTCTTAATTACCACAAATTCCACACTTTTTGACAATCCTGAAAGAATTAAATTCAACTGCCTAATGATACTTTGAGGCCATCACATCATGTAAATTTGAAGCATTTCAATACAGCTGGTTAGAGAGGTATTTGTTAATCTGAACTAAAGGAGCAATCAATCCTGGAAGAATGAATGGGGCCAATGAGTCTTAGCAAGTCACTGGAAAAGTTTGTTTCTACAACTACAACCTTCTTTTGCCTTTCCCCAACACTGTTACACTATTGCTCTCCTATAGTTTGACACCAATGGCAAGGAGCCATGATCAAATCTTAATGGCTACATTATAATGGCATCTTGAGAGCAGAGCTCATGAACTAAAAATTAAAGCTTCCGAGTGTGTAATGAAATATGAATAAGGTTACCTTGTAAAGTAAGTGTAACTTAGTTTTGGGAGGCAAACCCAGTTATAGTGAGGTACTGGTTCAGGGTTCCCACTCATTTTTACCCACAAAATTCCAAAACTTTTCTATGACTTTTCCATAACTTCTTTTCCTGCATAATTTACATCTCGCACGTCCTGGGTCTTCATCTTCCTGGACCCATAGCTTGTATTTTTCATCAGCTAACCAGAGGTCACTGAAAACACATTTAACCGGCATTTTAGATGGGCACCAGGCTAGCCTACGGCTCACTATAAAATTCCCGTGAGACGCGACACTATAATGTGTCATGTTGGCAACAGCAACACTGTAGCCTCTTTTTAAAAGTTTGCTAACTTATGAACAAAATGACATGATACAGCCATGGTAATTTGGGGTCAATTAAAAAAATGTCCATGACTTTTCCAAAACGTAATGGATATTTTATCATTTTTCCTTTCAAAACTTTTCCAGGTCCGGAAAATGAAATTTCATTTTCCATAACTTTTCCAGGATTGCCATGAGCGTGGGAACCCTGCAGGTTCCACAATGCTCAAGTCTTCGCTCCCATTTCCCACATTAACAGAATTTGACTCAATTAAACGCAGTGTGGTGGACAGAGTGAATAAAGGCATTTTCAGATGGTAAACACTGCAGAGCAATAATCATGAGGATGGCTTAAAGATTAGACATTTTCAGGACTGATGACGGGGAGGGCTGTTAAGACTGTGCTCGATTTCTGCAGAAAAGAGTTACCAAATGGCACAACATTACACTAGGAAGAGACATTAAGTGTGTTACTATACGTGAAGAAACAGAATACAACATCAAAAAGCTCCAGAATTGTTGGTACAACAACTTTTTAAGGCATCCTGCAAGTTTCTTGCTCATGGAAAAACATTCATCGTTTGTGGGTGCATTTACTGTACTTTAAAACACTAAAAAACAAGCTAGTATTTTAAGAAATGTTATGAATAATGTTGTATGTAAGCTTGTTTCCTTTGGACATGTACAGTATATCATACCAGCTCACAAAACACTGTAGCAGCTATATACATAAAGAAGGTTTGTGTTAAACTGCTTAATTTAACCCGCTTATCGAAAACATGAGCAATTAGAAATTTAAAATGACTAAAAACAGCTGTTATGCATTATGACTTACAAATTATTTTCATAAAATGTTATTGTTCAATCACCTGAGGTCCCTCTTCCCCTCCCCAAAGATGCGTGTATACCACTGCAACTAAATTACATGATTGGAGGCAACTGAAAATTATTAGATTAATTCTGTCACAAATAGGGGGGGCAGGCAGGTCTGAGAAAAAAAGAGTGAGAAAACAAAATAATACATTTATTAACAATAACACAAACTAAAGGACATGAAATTTTACATCCATACAACATGAAACAAAGCTATTTACAGAACAATGTTTCTTGGAGGCCTAGGTTCTTAAGACCCAGAAAGCTGAGAAAGCTAACCCAGTAACCTGAAACCCTACATAATGCCTCAACGGGCCAAGAAGATAAATATAGAAATAAATAAGATAAATAAGATAAAAGAGACCTTGTCTCCTAAAAAAAAAAGAATATATTCCAGTGCAAAATATCCCTAAAACCTGGATGCCCATAAATGAAAGGAAATCTACCTCCCTCTCTTCTTCTCTGTCCTGTCCTCTCCTTTAATCTGCGCTGCCTGCGATGTGTTAAAAGACAAATGGCTTGAAGGAGAGCATATCGGAGGAGTCACACTCTCGTGTGAGGTTACAGAGTTCATAGTCATGAGGCGAGACGTGAAAAACACAACTGGCGATTCTTAAATCGTATAACAGAAAAACAATGCTGTTAAAAAAGAAAAAAAAGCATAGATTAAAATGAAACAGTGGAGTAAGCAGAATTTTTAAGTGGTGGAATGGTGGATTATATCACATGCAGGATATTAACTTTACTGTGGGCATCGGAAACCATTTTGGAAACACAATTGTATCGTGAAGCAAAGTGGTCTGCCACTCCCTTGCATTATAATGGTATAATGCTTTAATTCACTGTAATGGTCTCAAAACCACAATATAAAAATATAGGCTGTACATTTCGCTTTGCCTTATAGGCAAAGGAAAACTGGCTTTATCATTCACGCTGCAGCCCACCATCAAATTGACGAAAAGGTAAGAAGATGATGATGTGACATAACGTACATATTCAAAAGTTAAGGGAAAGGTGGGAGACAACTGGTCAGACAGAACCAGGATTTATAATAATGCCGAAAGACAATAGGAAAACACTACCTAAGACTGCTAGGCCAAACCAGTCTTTATGGATTTCATAAGCTTATGTTACATGCTCTTACATTTAAAGTGTTCAGCTAAGAATGGATGAATGTTTCTTTCTTGTTGCTTAAACTTAGAAGGCATCCAGTTCAGAACAGGATTATGCATCAGTTACTGATTGATTTAATTGGTTTTATTTTGCCCTCGCAGATGAAGCCACCATAAATTGTGAAACGTGTTGAGGTTGCAGTAATACAGTAAGTTATGAAATCGCTTTTAATATTTTTTAACTTGAGTGCTACCCAGCATTTTTTTTTTGGTATTGTGAATATAACTGATTACATAGCGCACTCTTCAGCCCTGTTCTGCCGCAGCCTTGATATATTGCTGACAGAATAAGAAGATACCGTTTCAAACTAAAATGCACAGCATTAGGTCTATATACAGTCCGTAGAATGAAAACGGCAAAGTGGTATGATGCCCGAAGAAGCCGACAGAGGTCCTTTATCTCCACAGGTCTGTCTTGTGTTAATTTGCTTTAGGTAAAAGTCACCATCATGCTCATTAAGGCCCAGGCTGCTGCCATTGCAAATAAACCTGATGAAGTACTTGGATGTTCAACTAGCTCTGTGGGAGACAGCTCACAGATGAGTGGGCCACAGCACACGGGTTTGTCTTGTATTACTCATTTCTGCAGTCACAACCTTGAACAAATGGACTTCACCACACAAGCTGAGTAAGCATTTTATTTCCCACCCTTGCATATCAAAACGTCAACAAAATCCTCAATATTAATTTTGCTTTCACAAGGGAACAATGACATTCAATCTTCAAACCACTTTCCTTGTGATGTGGGTTCCTATGGAGTGAGCAGCCAGAAAAGCACTTTTGTTACTCTTCATTCATTTATGTTTCCTGACTGTCCTTACTGCCTGCAGTTAGTCACGGGGTGATGTATTACATTATTAATGGGATCGTTGATAAGCATTTAAAATGCGTCAAACACAATACTTTTCTCCATCTTCTTGTGACAATCTGGCAGCGCAGTTTACAACAATGCTGCCAGATCAGTGGATTGAATGAGAGGCATGCTGAGGGAACAGAGAATTGCCTGTAACAAATAAGGTTTGGAAAATATTGCAGCACTGTCATTCACACTAGACAGACATCAAAAACTTGAGCCCAATAGCATCATCCACCTGGTGTCCCACAGGACAGAGGGGATGCTTTTCTCTTCAAATCCGCATTTATCCTCCGGCCTTCTGCCTAATCCTGGAAGATTTAACGGAGGCAGGTCTGAGGACACTAGATTATTTTTAGACAGGTACAGGACTGATCGCAACAAACTTTACAGACCGTGGATGGAAAACATGCTTTGATCCAGCCACATGCAATGTTGTATTAAGGAATAAAAAAAATATCAGGCTGATGCTTTTATACAAAGCCGTATTTTCTATACACAACATTCCAACAGAGCTGTACAAAGCTGGACATTATACTGGAGCAGTTTGAGTTGTTCAAAGATAAACCAGCAATATTTCCACCCTGGATTTGCATCCACAATTTTCTAATTATGTCTCCAAAACCATAACAACTACAAATGTTTCTTAAATATTGATCCTACCAGCAAGAGCACTTTAAAATCAGTTTGACCAGATATACAACATACTGACACAAAAGCACTGAAAACCACAAAATTGCAGCAGTCAAAACAGGTTTACATATAAAAAAACACGGGCTTAATTGCGACAGCTTGAACTACATAATCTACATAACTTGAACTACATAATCAAGTCTGAATTATTCCGGCTTCTAAAGTGGACGTACATCAAAGAGAGGCATCCAGCCAACAGATCAGCACTGCTAATCAAAGGACAAAATACCAAAACGTTTTTCAAAATGTACCTGAAGACAACCATCCTAAGGAAGATAAGAATTAAAAAAATCATTAATATGACTACAATCAGGCTCTAACACGATACAGGAGGAAAGACAGAGACCACTTGGACCATTCGGCACTACTTCATATCCAAATACTTCCGTTTTTGCTTTCCATTTTTTCCATTAGTAAAGAACTAGATTGCAGTATGATCGATCTCTCTTGTTGCTTCTGGAGGGGTGTGAACAGAACTCAAGACACTTTCCCACCATGAGTTCCTTCAGTTGCCAGTGTGATGCGTACTTGTAGACACCCCCCGAGACGGATCTGCGAGCCAGATCCCCCGACTGTGGATTACCCGACTGTCGGCTCCCTGTGGCGACAATCCCATCAACGGTGATCTTTAGTCGTATTAACTTAAGGACTCAAGAAATTGGGACAGAAAAAATCTGGAGGATTTGAAGAAAGCTAGGGCTGTATACCTTTACATTTCAATTGCTGCAGGAGAAAACAGGCCTGCAAGCTTATTCTGCACAACTTGGACGTTTCTAAACCCCAAACCCGTTAAGTATAAATTGAACGTGACACTAGAACACGGTCTTAAATTTCTTTTTGATAAAACTGAGCCAGTTTTTAAGTGTAAGTTACAATCGGTATTTAAGTATTCTAATAAAAGGTTTTTTTTTCACTAAGCCATATGTTTTCATTTTTAAATATCTGGAACAGTCATTACGATACCCCAGTGCTGGAAAGGGCTGCTTCTGACTTGCGGAAAATTCTGGTTACGTAAAGGCTTGTGGAAAAGGAACCTTTACGTACATTGAGGAACGGGTGTTTAACAATTTTGGGCGCTGAGTTCAGCTTCAGGTGGTTCAGATACTTTCAGGTCCAGGTGCTGTTTATGTGAACTTGACAAATACCTTTGCTGACTCTAGTTGTAGCTTACAGTGCTGGGAAGGTGATTTACTTAGCCCTCAATGAGATAACGTTGACAGCGCTGTCACGGGAATGCTGCAATAATTTCCACACCTTTCCAGGACTGTAAGCATCACCATTTCTATCCCATTACCACCACGGCTCGGGAGGGGAAAATTTTGTTTTGCTTTTCAAGCTTGGTAAAAACTTGTCAATAAAACTTACGAATATATTAAGTCGTTATAGATGTTCAACACCCTGCTTTACACATCCAGGTCATTAACTAAGCATAAGGTAGTAGTGGCGGCAGCACTATTCCTCTTACTGATGCCATTAGTTTCCCTCCGATTAAATCTTCATTTCATGCAGACTGCTGGGAGCAGTAAATAGGATGACCCACAATAACTAACAGCGCTCATCTGTTTAAAGTCCAGCACAGCACAAGGTCACAGAGTTATGCAATGGTCATCATAGCAAAAAAGCTTAATTAATTCAGTGAATTTGATAAAGAAGAAGAATGTCATACAAACGGAAAAGAACACCACATGCTGTTACACAACATTAGTATATGAAGCCTTGATAAATGTAACCTGTTTGGGTAACACTTTACTTGAACAAGGCTTAAATCATAACGCCTTCATTAACAGCACACATGATAAAACAACATACAAGAAAATACAATTTAACACAAGCACCAGGGCCAGTGTTAGGGAGCTGTATCTGCATTCATTCTGAGCTTTCAATGCCTTAATGGGATCTTCCTTCATTTTTACCTTACTTCTCTGTACCTGGAATTTTGCTCTTAGCTTTAAGTTGAATGTAAGTCTCATTATGAAACCGTTATAAACAATTGCATGCCTGGAATGTCATTTGCAAAAAATGGTTCTAGAGAATTACATATGTGGTGTTGTATAGTGTTTCTGAAGGACTTTTACAGCCTCATTCAACTAAAGCATAACTTGTGTTTTTATACAATCTACCATCTGAAAACCCCCTTTCTAAGAGGAGTCTGTCCCATTGTACAAAACAGCATACGTCAGCTAAAATGAAGTCAAATGTATTTTTAAAATTATTCAAGCTTAATATTAGCCTTCTGAACACTCAGGCACTGACCCAAATGCCAAGATATTTAATTACTCCCAAAACATAGGAGGAGAGATTATAGGTCAATCATTTTGGGCATCTGGGCAGCGGAGCACATTTAGCAATAGACTGCTCCAGCTACGGTGTTCAAGGGAACGTTTCCGCAGGTCTTTCCTCCCGGCAGCTGTCAGGGTGTATAACGCTGCCCTAGGCTAGGACTTTTAGCCCTTCATTTGCTCCTCTATGGACAGCATGTTTACTCCATTGTATTTTTTGGACAATCAGTCTGTATAAACCTATGCACATTTTGCACATATTTTATTGTTTTTACAGTGACTATGATCAGCACATTTTGCACACACCTATGTATTTATTTATTTTTATTTATCTTGTTTGTCTTTTGTTTTATAACTATTCTGATGTCTGTTTTGCTTGTCTTGGGCTGGACTGCTGTAACACATCAATTTCCCTACGGGATTAATAAAGTATTATCTATCTATCTATTTTAATTCTAGAACAACTACAAGCCTACATCTTGTGACAGATTTCCAACTTGATATAAACACTAAGAATAAGGTCTTTTCTCACCACTTTTCCTGAATGCTGTGATACAATTTTTTAAATCTTGTTCTCTTTTAGGGGGGAGAGTGGGGGGCTTAGCCACTGGTGTCACCCAGTAATACTCTTCTTAACGTCCTGTTGTAGATCAGCTCCACTTGTGTGACACTTGTGTGACATAAAACCTAAAACGGTGAGATATTTCATAAAATTAAATAAAATACAGTACAGACACATAGCTATGTGGATAGAAAATGTAACAGCTTGGTAAGAAGGGGACCTTCACTTTTTCCAGAGGGTAAAAATTATTTAGATTTGTAAATCCAGACTTCTACAATTATATGAAATTTCTTTTCTACTTTTTATATTAACGACACCTTACAACCTGGAAATGACCGATACTGAAAGGCACCGGCCTCAAGAACGGTCTTACTTTTTTTAATAATTGACATGGTATTGAACCTGGCTGGTCTGACAAATTTCAGTTTCCACAGGTGAGGGTTGCATTGTGTCGAATGTCGTGACAGTAGCAGTATGTTTAAAGGGTAAGAGTCGAGCCACTCAATTCTATCCAAACAGTGAAATTCACCTTTCAGAAGGACAGTAACCCAAGTCAAAGCTACACTGCATTGACTTAAGACCAGGAAGCTGAATCTGATTGAGTAGCCCAGTCAAAGCCAATTTGAATCCCATTGAAAATCTCTGGAGAGACTTGTAAACTGCTATCCATAAGTGAGGCACACCCAACTTGAGAGAACTTAATCAAGTCTACCAAGAATAGAAAAAACTGCAGCAAGCTGTTGTGTAAACTTGGTAGAGACTAACCCAAAAAGACTTTGCTGCCAAAAGGTGCTTCCACCAAATATTGAGTTCATGGGTCTGAATACTACTGAATACTGGAATTAACATATTTCTGTTTTTGTCAATTTAATTTTTTCTGATGTTTAGAGTAAATTCTTACCCTTAGGAGTCTTCAGTTTAAGCACCCGGGTTTTGAATTAAAAACAAATGGGACACCATAGGCAGGGTTTGAATGCATCTCCAAGATGCTGTCTTTGCAGAATTCGTGCTCCAAAAATAAAACAAAAAAACTACAAGCTAAAAAAGATACAACAGAATGAACACAATTAGGATACTGTAGAAAAACCCAGAATAAAGCACATTGAGTTGCTCATTGAGTACTCGCTTTAATAAAACTGTTCTTCCGATAACAACTCTAAAGAAAGAATTAGATATCCTACAAACCGCAGCTCATAGCCCTTCACTTTGAGGTAAATAGCACAGGCCACATCAGCTTCTTTAAATTAATTGTTGTGCTTTTATTGCCAGCTTTATCTTCTGTCAAGAGAAACCTTCCCAAAATGAAATAGGAATAAAAAACTGCAGTCCAGAAACACAAAAGCTCATTTCTGGTCTGAAGAATGTTCGGTTCACTGAACTTTTACTTATTAAGGACACTGTAAATGCTGGCTGCACCTATTCTGCCTCTGAGCCATAAAGCAAGAGACCACTGACAGCATTTATGGAGCAGTCTAAGAACTGATGTTTAAGAGGTAGTTTCATTTTGGCATGGCATCCATCAGCTCCTGAACTCAATTAGAGAAAATGGCTGAGCTGGACAGTCCAGCAGGCTCAAGATTTGCAGCCAGACACAGGGCAGCAGTTTTCATGGGACGGTAGGAACATGACTCTGGCCAAAGCGATTAAAAACATGATCTGGACAATATACAGCTCTTCCCCAGAATGTCTGAACTGATCAAAGATCAGTGCGGTATACACTGGTATATTGGTATACATACCAATCAAATCAAAGTGAAAGGTTTTATTTACAGCCATCTTAAATTGAAAAAGCCATGCATGGTGCCTAGTAAAAGTATTCACCCCCTTTCAAAGATGAACCATTTTGTTGAATTACAAATGATGCAGATACTTGCAAAGGTGTGAATACTGCAACATTTTCTAAAACATTTTCTGTGTCGTTTTTGATGCCACTGCAATTCTTACACCCCTAAATGAGTTAAATTTTGATTAAAAACATTAACTTTAAAAAAGATGTGTAGACTTTAATTTTAATTCAACAAAATGGGGCGTCACTGAAAGAGGAGAATACTTATATAATTATTACTTATAATACTGTATATGACTCAGCTTTCATGCTAACAAATACAATTACAAGCTTTTGCAAGTCACCATAGTTTATCATTTCATTTCCTAACCTTTTGACTTTTTTTGAAGAAGCAGCACTACTTTGCATAACTGCATGACTGAAACTGTTCTCCATTTCAAACATGAGAGATGCCTAAGGCTTCGCACTGCTCAATGTTTCTCACTTCCTCACGGCTGCGGTCAAAACACACAGTGGGATCTTAAAGAGCACAGGCATTTAGTCTGTGCCAGATAGTACTTGCCTCTTCCCAAATTCCGAACTCTTCAGTTCTGAACCCCTAGGTCCTAGCCAAGATTGACTCTGCTGAACTTTGGATTTTTGGAAAAAAACTCACAACTCACTTTCACACGACTTTCACCCGGGCTCTATCTTCTATCACGTCCGTGTCTCCCCCCCCCCATTTCAGTGAAAATACCAAAAAAAACAAGTTTCCGGGAGCACCTTCATCACTGGCCCTACGTTCTTCTGCACAGTCCTGTTGCTCTATAGAGGCTTTTCCAACACAGCTGCTAGCCAACCTGTATTACGGAACCTACCACTGCGGACCACATAAATCCCATGCACTATATACTCTCCCCCCACAAATTGTAAAAAATTAGCCATTCTTACCTCGGGACAACCTCCCAAACCACTCTTCTGACTGCACATTTGCATAAAACGTTCTTACATCGTTATCCTGGTGGTAACAGCCACTGCATTAGCCTTGAACTTCCTGAAGATGAACACCGCAGTTGAAACTGGGACTTCTGCTGGATTTATGAGACTTGTTGAGATCCTTTACCTCACATCTTTAGTTAGTGTTGTGATTTTGCCAATGATGTTTTCTAGTCTTTCACTCTTGAGTTAGCACGAACAACACTGAACAGGTCAAGAAAAGTTTCTCCCAGTGTTCACTTGTGTGGTAGCCTTACAAAAGCACTTCCAAAGTATCTGGGCTTTAAAGCACATTTGTAATGTTTTTTGGGTACCAAAACGAGAGACTGCAACATGAAAACTCTAAACAACAAACATTACAGTAGAAAAAGCTGATATGCAAACATTACAGCAGAAAAAGCATTAGTCAGCTGTAGTGGGGTCATCGGCCTTGACTGCAGAACCAGCAGATGTGCACAGTAAGTCAGCAGTGAACCCAGAAAGTATTGTACTAAGATAGCTAATTACTGCTTGAAAGCCCCAGGGGTGTGAACATTTACAGTGGCGTAGTTAGAAAGTGTGGAGCATTCTGAAGCCCATGAATAAAGATCTGACTTTTCATCCCATGTTTTTCAGAGGGAAAAGTGCATGAAATCCATTTGTTAGGCCTATCAGACTGTTGGAAACGCTCCTTGTTTTCAGACTAAGTTGTTTTGTCTCATGTAATCCCTCCCTTCGTCATAACCCAGAGAACAGATGTAAACAGCCCTGCGCCCAGGGAATTGAAAAAGGGCACTGTGCTGTAGAAATGGGACTTCCATGTCCCCTGCTGTTAACGGAGGCATTCGGTCATATCTTGCTTTTTCTTTTTCATTGGTTTTTCTGTTAACTCATTTTACAAATCTGCAGAAAACTATCTGCTCACTCGCAATACATTCCAAATAAAATGTAGTTCTGAGAATTCTGTTTATCAGAACATTTTGCAGCAACGCTTTGACACATGGGGATAAAGATCAAGCAAATGAAATGTGTTAATTATCCAACTGATATAAGCATTGAGAATAATAGATAATTATTGATATATACTGTAGACACAACCACTCAAAAAGCAGAGAAAAAGAATGGGGATTGGCTGAGAGAAATAATACAAGCCAGTGAAATTCTCAAGAATTCCTCACAGTTTTGACTGCAGCCGTGAGGAATGTTAGACTTTTAGAGTAATCATAATCAAAATGCCAAATGTATCCAATGTAATCGGGTCCAGCCCACCTGTCTATTTGTCCCTTGGGAGATTCTGAAAGCAGTGCACAGAGGTGACCAAAATGTGCTAACGAATGGTTCATAATTGTTTCTATTCGCAGGTGAAACTTACAATGAATATACTTATACTTACAGTGATTTTCAGGAACGAAAAACATTTTACATTGTTAACCAAAAAAAAAAAACACCTAAATCCATAAGATGAGATCAAATTTTATAACTGCTGTAAATTCTAAGTTAACTGCTTTGCATAAATTACAATTACTCTAATCAAGTACGACTAAACGTAGTGGTAATGCACAACGTTAAAAGTAATGAATCAGAAATGGCGATCTATTTGTGCTACTCTGACAGGCAGATGTTTCACACCGTAGCATTTGCACTCCTAAAATGCAAATATTTCAGGACAGTGCAGATGTAAATGTCTGATCTGCTGTAAAGACCTTTAGAAAACTCGATTTTCTTCAGGTAATGCTTTTACCACAGATCAGCATCACTCAAACAATTTCCTCTCCCTTGCTGCAGCACTGAGTCAGGAGATGCACTGGGAGAGCCAATGTGCAGCCAGTAATGCCTCAGAAAGACATGTCTGGAACACCCTGTCTCAGCTGTGATAGAGGCTTCTTTAGTTTTAATGTTTTCCCCATGTCCCAAGTATACCCAGGGGAAAGCTGCACTGTGTAGTCTGTATAAACAGAGATTTTTACTAACAGATTGTTTCTAATGGCGTTTACATAAATTCCATGTTCCTTTTTTATTTCAAAACAGGATTTAAAAGGACTTCTCTGAACACCTCAACGTACCGTGTACATTCTCCGGCAAAAAGAAGTGTACATGTGGCTTTAAGTTCAAAGACACGTTGAGTGTTGATAAACTGGCTACAAAGCTTGTGAATAACAAGGGTAGAGGCATGTTTAGAAATCACGGATGAGTCAGTCAATCTCAATGAGCAGTGGGTACAATTATGTGCTCGTCAGCTGAGGCTGTATACAACTTTTACATAATTGTAGACTCTATAAGTAGAGATTCCTGAGTAGTGGATACACAACAAGAGATTAAGGCTCTGTCATTTTGATGAGAAGAGTCCAATCCACAATGAAGAATCAAATCCCAAAGCACATTTGATTTCATTTAAGTAAAATATGCTTTAGATCAACAAATTTAAAATGTGAATTTATAGCACTGCAAGTGGATAGGTAAGTCGTGTGTATTTAATCTATTTAAAGAACACACTGGAAGGTAAGTTGAAGGATTTCTCTTTTCAACATTTTAGCTCCTTCTAAAGTCCAATTCTGAAAATTCCTCAGGGAGCCAAGGAGCAAAATGTCTAAGTAGTTTTCCTTTGCATCAACCGACTGTACAGATACAACTTTATTTTAGTTCATCTCTTAAGGCACAAAAATAATGGTACCTTTGTAAGACAGTATAATGACATCCCTTGCTAATAAAATAATGAGTAAAAAGAGACCAAATATCAGAGGTTTATAGAAAACCTCTGAAAGATAACTTAGATTCTAAGCAGACTACAAATGTGCCTCAAGTCTCAGAAAACCTTAGTTTCTAGACTTCATAAGAATAAAGGAGAAAAAAATATATAAATATAAAAAAGGGTTTGGTGTATCTGAGATCACTTCCTAGTCAGATACTCCAGCTGAAAAATTAAAGTTCACAGCCTCCTACACTTTAATTACCTTCTTTAGAAAAAGACAGTGATGGAATAATTGACTGGGCAGTTTTTCATGCACGAGTATGTGCTGCATACTGACATTCACATTAGAAGATGGCATTTATGCAGCAGCTGTATCAACAAATCTTCTTTCCCGGGCAGAAAAGCAATTCAGCTGTGTGAGCCCCGAACTGAAGCTGAATAGCTGCAGAAGCTATTAAATACACCAAGTACGAGCTTGAGCTTTGAGCATTAGAAAGAAGACACTCTTTTCACTTTTTATGAAGTGCCAAAGGTAACATGAGGTGAACGCGAGCACTGTCATTTATGTGAAAAAGCCCTCGACATTAGCGAAAATGAAAGGTAATTTGCAATTTGTATAAGAAAAGCATGGGTGGAATGGTGTCACAGTGGTTAGCATTGCTGCCTCATAGCCCTGGGGCCCTGGGTTCAATTCTGGACCTGACATGCTATTTGTGTGGAGTTGGAAAGTTCTCTCCAGGTTTGTGTGGGTTTCCTCCCACAGTCCAAAGACCTACTGGTTAATAGACTTCAGGGAAGACTGGCCCTTGTGTGTGTGTGTGTGTCCGCCCCGTGATGGACTAGCGTCCCATCCAGAGTTTTCCCACCTCGCGCCTGTTGCCAAGGCAGGCTCTGGCTTCTTTGTAACCCTGAATTTGGAATTTTGGAAGGCTGCTAGAAAATGGATGGATAAGAAAATCAGGATTGTGTTATTTACTAAAACGATCTATTTGATAGGGAGAGAGGAAGAAGGCAAAAGGTAAGGGTCTTTCTCACAGGGCATTACTGACACCATCAGTTTTTCACTTCTCTGAAAAGCAAAATTTAAGAACACGATATACAGGCTTTCCAGTTTTAGTCTCCTCTTTAAAATCAGCTCATCTTTACAAGTGATCAAAAGGGGAAAATAATAGGTATGTACTGGTACCATTTTCTCAAAAATCTTTCTAAACCAAATATTTGTACTGGGCTTACATTTTTATCTACCCTAGATCACACTCTAAAAATATATTAGACAGGTGAGAAAAACTCTTGTCTCTTTACCATCACTTCTAAATACATGTCTATAGGGGCAAAGGAAGGTGTAGATCAAAGCAGTATTAACTGTGCTATGAAATTTAATGAAGTGTCGAGTGCAAATCAATGTAATGCACACAACATTGAGCATCTGTAATCTATTCGTATTTTATTAAAAGATGTTTCACAATTCCGTTTTTGCAAAGATAGCCAATCCATATCGAACAATTCACAACAGACAGGTCTGTACAACTAAACCACATTGAAAGCTAACGTGGGACTCAAATGAAAATATAGGTTTCCTTAAATTATCTTTAATATCATTTGACGTGTTGTCATTTTATAGAAGTAGAAGGACTGAAGTAGTTACAACTTTCCTTGGGGAGTCCAGTCTTAGCGGAACAAAAAAAGACATTATGAGTATCGTTTTTTGGATGTGGGGCAGAGGAGTGGCACAGCAGCTACCAGGGTTACAGGTTTAATACCAGAATGGAGTGCCATCACTTTGGCATTTATTATGGGTTTTTTCTTGGTGCCCCTGTATGCTCTCACTCCCAACTGTCACTTATTGCTGCAATGAGCAGGTCTTCTGTGCAGCTTTAAGAAACGAGATGAATAAATAAAGACTGTGCTTTCAGACTCGTATGTGGCTGAAGGGAAAACCGTGTTTAGTTACCTTCAGTACAAGGGATCACAAGAGCAGTGAACTAGAATGACAGCTCAAGACTCGAGCCCCTGCTATCTGCCTGTATCTTTACTCCCTGGGGCTGATCTTTGCTTTTAGTTCATCCCTGATTGTGACCTGATAAGAGCCAGACTCCTCTGCTCCTTCCACACAAAGTGAAAAGAAACAAAATCTGAAATCTAAGTTACAATTTACCCCTATGATGTCTGAATTAGACTAACTTCCTGCTGAAAGTCCTCTTTGACATTAGTTTAGGCACAGATATAAATGTCATGAATGATGATGTCATGAATACTATAACTGATAATTTGACAGAGATGGAGACACGTGCATGTCTGATTGAGGTGTAGCAGATAAACGGCGATAATTCAAAACGTCTGCACAGAAGCATGTTTTTTGGACAGACAATTTTTTTCCCCACATGACTACAGATTTGGTGTAACTGATACATCCTTGTAAGCACTCCACGAGCATATCTATACCACACTATTACAAAATGAGATGTGCCAGACTCGGCTTCAACTTAAATTGGGGGAATTTTCTTGCTCTCAACTGTTGCTGTCTCCTTCTGTAGAATGCATTCAATAGCATCCAATTTTATCAGAGAAAGCGAATGATGTTTTGCTTTCTCCTGAAGAGCAATGAATAGGTAATGAATAGAACTGTAACGTGAACAGAAGTGCCTATATCCCTTTCTGAGCTGAAGGAGGCAGTTCAAGATGTGATTAAGAGTAAACCTGCTGGCATTGACGGCATACCCTCATGATCTGACTTTTTGACCCCAATTCTAGTCCTCTTTTGCTTGACATGACACATAAGGTCACGGAGAAGAAGGCTCTTTTGGAGGGTAGACTGCATCCTAATATTTTGAAGGTGACTGCATGATATATTCTCCAATCTAGTGTGAAGGTTTTGTAAGAAACCTGGGCTTGCCAAGTTTTCCATTTTATTTCAATGCCTCTAATCTCTCATCCATTATTTGCCTTAACTGTTATACACCCATATCTCGGCGTGCACTTGAAGAATCTCAAGATTTGTCTGTCATACAGACTTCAAGATCAGATTTATACTTGCGCACCTCTTAAATATTGTATATTGCATGTTAGCACCATAATTACATAATGACCTAAGGTCTGACATTCAATGGCAACTCACAAATTCACAGATGGTACAGCATGTCCATTCTCAATTTTAACCTAAACTTTCTGTATGTCTTTCATTCTGTTTCGGTAAAACACAAAAATGGCTTGCGAAAAAGGAGTTTCACATTAGTTTAAAAAAATCAATATTCAAAGGTCACCAAGAAATCAGTTTAACAATGCTCCTGCAGCTACAGCTGACTATTTTTAAAACAAGTCCCTTCCAGCACTGCTTGAAAGCCTTGAATTATCGCTCTCCATTTCAGCTCAACCCTTCTCTTTCAGTATGAGAGCAATGCTACAATCTTAATCTCCTTCGCCTGTTTTTATTGATAAATTGATTCAGCACAGTACTCTTTAAGAGAAACATTGCCTTTTATATGAGAACAGCAAAAAGAGGTTTCCAAGAATCCAAGATAAATCCCCCGCTATTTTAACTGGCATAGGGAACAGAGTTACATGTATATCCACTGCACATACATTTTGCTACTATTATATTATGTAATTGCATAATGCCATGCTGCAGTCTAAAGAAACAGAAAGAGTAAACGAAAAAAAAACAGAAAAGCGGAGAAACCAGTTACAAACTCATCCAAACAATCTTATTTATTTCATCCTGCCCTGTGTATCATTTTAGTTTTGAACAGATCTGTTATGAAGGGGCCTTACTGAAGTATTCAAAATCCTCAGTGGACTTCTTCAGAAAAACAGTGAAACACAACCCACAGGGCCCAAGTGGGGAAAGCTCTCTGAACACCGAGACAGGGAGGCACATCTTCACGTGAAGGATTGTGGGAGTCTGGAACAAGCTGCCTAACCATGTTGCGGAGACTAAAATTTCACAGCCCGGTTTCACTGATGAACACAGACCTTTGTCAAACCCTTGAGTGAAGCTTTTCTGATTAACAATTACACTACAGTACATGTTTAATCATTATAACAGAAAATTGGACTAACGGACATAAGCAAGACTTCTGTTTGCTACCAATAAAATATCCTAGTTGGCAAAGGATCATAAAAATAAAAGATTCAGAGCGTGAATGCTTCCTCTATAACAGAGCCTCCATTATGTACAACAGTTGCATTTAACATGGTGATAATAATCCCACAATGGGATTTATCAAAACTGCACAGGAGCACACTGCTCCTCCCCAGTGAATTAAGAACATAAGACGGTACAAATGAGAGGCTGCCGCTTGGCCTATCTAGCTTGTTTCTGTACCTCTGCTACGCCACAAGGCTGGGTTTCCTGCTGCTGGGAATCCATCTCCCTCCATGCTCCAAGGCGATGATGTTCCCTTCTCTCACAGGCTGGATGCCAAACAAACAGCACTCTCCTTCCTCAAGCACCGTGGCACAAAAAAGATCAACAGAGCCACAAGACTTCCATTCAAACATTCCGAATGAAAACTAAATAAAAACCCGTCAGCCAGCTGTAGTTTCAAAATATTGCCCAAGTCAGCAAATGTTAAAAACATGCCTTTCTGGCAAGACAGATTTGTCTAGTTTATTCTCTTTCTGAAAATAAGTCGCAGTGAGCTTGAAAAATCCTTTTGTTTTCCCCCCCAAAACCTAGTGTATAGTCTACAAGCTACGCTATACCAACAAACCTGAGGAGATTTGCTGAGCCACACTGCAAAAGCAAAGTTGTTTTATTTTTTCTGTGCATTTACATACCCTTGTTAGTTTAAGACCACTGGGATTTTTTTTAACTTTACAGAAGCAAATGTGTAGCAATATTATACATTGTTTTTTTATTGGACTTTCAACAAAGTACAGTTATTTAATATAGGCTACTATATGACATGGAAACAATTAATAGGTTTATTCCATGCTGAAAAAAAGGGAGAAAGAAAACACAACGTTTCGGCCGTGAAGCCTTCTTCAGGTGTGAGGGTTCACGGCCGAAACATTGTGTTGCTCACGCCTGAAGAAGGCTTCACGGCCGAAATGTTGTGTTTTCTTTCTCCCTTTTTTTCAGCATAGAATAAACCTATTACTTGTTCCTTTGCAGCCTACGCATGCTGACACAGCTACCCACCTGAACTACTATATGACATGTCCTGATGCAACTCTAAAGATGACGTTCACAGCCTGGATTAATAAATGTTCTTACTTTAAGTCCACTTAAATGGTTACTACCCCACTAAGTGAAATTTGGTATACATATACATTTGTAAGTAGTTCAGCTGCGTCAGCATGCATAGGCTGCAGAGGAACAAGTAATAGGTTTATTCCATGCTGAAAAGAGAAGAAAGAAAACACAACGTTTCGGCTGTGGAGCCTTCTTCAGGTGTGGAAGAAGGCACCTGAAGAAGGCTCCATGGCCGAAATGTTGTGTTGTCTTTCTTCTCTTTTCAGCATGGAATAAACCTATTACTTGTTCCTTTACATTTGTAAGTGCTCCTCCGCATAGTCAATCGCTATGCTGTGTGATGGGGGCTATTTTCTCCTTGGCCTGCTGATTGGATAACGGGACGTGGAGCCTCATCAGGGAGGCCTGAAAACAGAACAAGATACCCATCACTGAGAAGGAATTCTGCTGTTATCATCTTTCATTCATTGTATATTCAATCAGTTACTAAGAATTACCAAGGACCCAATAACTGGGAGCGTCCCAGTCTTTTTCTTATTTTAATACCCGTTGGAAACACAAAAGCATATTGCCAAGTTGCCTAGGTTTCTTTGCACCACAAGATTAATTTAAAATATGTGAAGACATAGCCCTTTCCAGAAAAGTGTTTCAGGGTAAGCAAAACAAAAGCAGAACCAGCTATACAAGAGCTGGAAGTACATGGGAGCAAGCCACAGTGTTTGTTTCCAGCAGCAGACTAATATTCCTGTACAATGAAGGTAGTGATCGGTGAAAATAGTGACAGTGACTGATGCTTAAGGAAAAAGACAAGTATTTATAATGAGAACAAACAAAACGTGACTATTAAACACACTCAATAACAAACAATATGGCATTCTCTTATGTCTGGGGGAGCATACTGTATATAGCCCCGCTGGGAAAAGATATCACTGAGGTATAATTACAGTTAGAGTCCAGGCTACATTTTTAAATATGTTAACCCAAGATATGTGGTGTGCACCATTGTAGACTAAAGGCACCTCCTTAGAAGCTTTAATGTGAATAGAAGGATTAAGGATTTCACTCAGATTTAGGCATTCAATAAATAAAAATAAAATTCCCACTTCAATGGCTCAAATAAATATCTCAATCAGAATTTCCATCACAAATAAAGGTCCTGATTATCTTCCAGTGGAAATGAAGGAGGGCATACTGTATTTTGTATTCTACATATATCAGGACTGTACAAATGAGTTATCTGTAATAGCCTGACAGAATTCATTAAGTTGCACACTTTTCAAACTGTCAAGACGTAAAATGTGCCTACCTAAAAATGGATTTTGTATATCCTTGAGTAACAGAAACATACATTTATTCTCATTTATTCAGTTGCATCCTTTGTTTGTATTGAAATAACTGATATGTCCCCGTTAACATGAAATGTTCAATTTCCACTATCACAAATATACTACCCTTTAGATCTTTTATGATAAATTACAATTGTCAGTTTTAAACAAATGAAGGAGAAAATGACTAATCAGAGAGCTTCACTGTAATGCCTAGCAAGTAAGGCCTAGCAATTGCGAACCAGCTAACAGAAAGGTGACACTGCAAACATGGAGACTGTCTAAAATTAACTATCGTACTGACACACAAACACAGTCAGAGGTTAACAATGAGTAAATCAAGAGTCACAGGTCTTTTCTATTCCTTATAGCCCAAGGGACATACTGTACTTAACATTTTCTTAACAGGCATTATCTAGTGTTGCTAACAAAACATACCATAAAACAAAGTACAAGCAAAGCATCATCCAAAAGACAGTAAAAATGCAAGTAACAGGAAATCAGGAAACATGAAAGTGGGGCAGACATATGCTGGAAGTGCCATAGAAAACATTGAAAACATCCCTTCGGTGGTGAGCAATGTGGAAGGAATCAACGATCCAAGCTAGGAAGGAAAGCCACTGAACAGAGCGCAGCACCAATTGGCAGTCAACGTTCTTGAAAAAGCGAGAGTCTTGAAGAGAAGCAGAAAGGTGGACAGGGACTGAGTAGATCATTTTTACACTGGAGAACCAGGAATTAGCATGAAAGGGCCCTAAAGATTAGGGACAGTCTGGTGGAGGAGCAGGGATGTCAGGAGGGGGTAGCGGGCAAGTTAGAACGATCTAGAAATGGGTGCATGCAGCTACAGCAAGCCAACGGAGGGACAGGAGTAAGAGCGCGTCGTGAGACTGGGAAAAGCGGGCAAGCAGTAGTATTCTGAAGAAACAGTGGCAGAAATGTCCAGAAAGAAACGACAGGTCTGGCGGCCCAGAGTAGAAATGTGATGGGATTAAGAGAGAGAGAGAGCAATCTGAAATGAGACCAAAATTCTTTAAAGAGCAGAGGACGAAGGTGGTGGAGTCAAGAGGAACATAGACACAGAGAATGACATATTTTAAATAACATCCCACATAGTAACCAGTCGCCCAGCACTGGAAGACATGTATTCTTGACTTCAGAAGGGCCAGGGCAGTAACTGCACAAGAGAGACCTGTTACATATAGCATAAACAGACACACTGCTGGTCCTCTTAAAGACAAAGTGGAATGCACAGTACAATAATCCAAGGTTTGTATGGCCACTTCACAAAAAAAACATGTAGCACAGGAGGGAAACCGTCGGAACCTTATTGCCTATTTCCCAGTATACTTAAGTATTTGATCGGGGTTTTGGAGGGACGTGGTTGGAGAGAGAAGCCTGTACAGGAGTTGAAGTTGTTTGTGCTTACGATAGTCGTGTTTCATAAGCAATTAAATGAACTGAACTATTTCACTCATTAGGCAAAAAGCATCGGTCTGAACTGTCCGTTTATATACCGCTCAGTGAAAATATTTGGATAAGAACATTGCCTTCACTCATGTTAAGATGGTGCTTTAAGTTTAAAATGTAATTTTAATGCAACAAAATTGTACTTCAGGTATTCCAAAGTTTTTCTCTGAATCCCTAGTTTTAGCATTGAAATATTTCTTTATTGAGGTGCTTCCATTTCTGAAACTGAATATTTAGGTAACAAGAATCCACATTACAACCCAAGTTATGTAATTAGTGGAGTTCCACTGGGGTCTGTAAAAGGACCATTGCTCTTCCTAATTTATATAAATTATATGGTACAGTTAGTAAAGTAGTCAGGTTTGCGGATGACCCCAGATTAGGAGGATTAGTAAAAAAAATGAAATTCAAAACCAATCCAAAAAAAATTCAAGACTAGGCAAACACCTGGAAAAACACAGTTATAGTAGACAAGTGCAGGGTTTTGCATGGATGCAGTAAAATGCTACAAATTCAAAGATATCGGAAAAACGCCCTTTGCAAACAGTAAGATAAAAATATTAAACATTATAATAAACTTAAAACAGCTGTTAAATTTTGCACAATAATTTAAGCAAGTTTTCCTAGCCAGGATATCTTGCCAGAAAAATAAAATAACGGATTGGTCAGGTCACGCTATGACTTAAATAAGCAAGTTTCAGTGTCATTTTAGTGCACTGATTTGGTGCAGAGTATTCTACCATTTCTTTCCGCTCAGTTAATTTAATGTTCCAAAGCTCTGTTCAGCATACTGCATGATAAAAAAAGCAGATAGACATGAAGGGAAAAAAAAGTTTCTGATGCAAGAAGTCTATCCATCTAATTACATTAAAGCTAATTAAAACAGACTAAAATAAAAGCATTGTACAGTAAAATGAATAGAAATGAGTGGGTATTTTAAATAACTCATTTGGCTTTCCTGACTGACAGTACAGCACTGCAGATTAGTAAAGTCCACTTGACCAAATTAGATATCTTTTAATTATCTTAAGTTGGCAAATTAAAATAGACAGGCAAGGCCTTTTGAGCATATGTACTGTTTTTGCTTTGCAAATGTCAGTTTTGAACACTTTAATCAAGCAGATTAGTCAATTACTTAGAGTGCTGACTAATTAATTACTTAAAATGCTAATAGCCAGAATTAATAGGCACAAAATCCATAATGGTGGTGTCAAAGGAAATTCAGAGATTGGCAAAGAAAATGAGCAGGTAACAAACAACAAAACCAGCAAACAAAAAACAGAGGAAAAACTTTGACTACACAACTGATATCTAGAGGTACACAGCGTTTTTACAATACACAAACTGTATAGTCTCTCAATATATTAAAGAAATTAATTCTTTCAAGTTAATAAACATTGGGTGGCAAGGAAATATTTTGAGGAACTGCCTTTCCCTACAAGGTGACGTATACGTTACTCATTTGTTTTCAAATCCCTCTCAGGCTGAATCCTCTCAGAACACAGACACCTTGCCTGCGACAGACAGTTCCACAGGAGGACTGAGCACACGAACAGCAGGGCTTACTCTGATCCACGGGGTTTGGAAACAACATGCCGAGAAGCAGGCATCACCCTGCCAGGCTCGTGCGCTCCTCCATCGTGAAAATAACAGCTTCATTATGAAGATTTCTCCAGCACCTTCTTGAATTCTTTCTACATTATACAGTAACAGGTGGCTCCAGCTGAACTATTTAAGATGTAGAAAAGAAACGGAGGGCACAACAGACCTGTTAGTCGTACTCTGTTCTCACTGGTAGCTTATGCTGTTGTCTCACCATGAAAAACAGTGAAAATGATGCTAATTTGTGGCATGCCAAATAAGTAGTTAAAACTGACTTTATGCTGATAATTCATAGAAAGGAATAAAGGATAAAGAAACACGGTGGCAAACTGGTTAGCATTGCTGCCTCACAGCACTGGGGCCCTGGGTTCGATTCTGAACCTGGAGTTCTGTGGGTGTGGAGACTGTATGTTCTCCCCACGTTTGCATGGGTTTCCTCCAGGTGCTCTGGTTTCCTTCCCTGGTCGAAGGAAGTACTGGCAGATTGACTGGCTTCTCAGCCAGTTGGGTGAAGCAGTTAGAAAACGGATGGATTCAAGAAGCTTTTAAAAACACTATCCAAAAGTGTGTAAAGGGATAAAAAAGTTCAGATTTATATAGTGCTATCGGGCTTAATTCAATTCTTCACCTCGGAGGAGCCCCACACTTCAACCCTGTTAAAGGTCTCTTTGGACTCTTTTTCTGTTAAGAGTCAGTTTCTTCTTGGATGATGGCAGGAACCCTGTCACCATTATCATCAGCTATGCATAAAAGTGACAACCCATCACGGGAAACAAACCTGCTAAATTATCTCTACAAAACGTTTCACTTTGCTGTGACCCCCAAAGCTTTCAGAAACAAGGCCATTCGCATTACAATATGCAGACCTGTAAGAGAGGGAATGCCAGCAGAACAACTCCAAGCCCAGCACTGAGCAGATGGGAACCCAGTGATCACTGGCGGCTTGGCATGCCGAATCTCAGAGCAGAGCCGTGACAACTGCCTGGAGGCGCTCGTTTCGTGACTGCGGCTGAAAAGTCAAAGAGGCCTCCTGAATAAGTCAGCAATGAGTCTCCTTTCGGCAGGTTTAAGCAGATACTCAAATTCAGTGGACCTGCAGGACACACTTGAAATGCCCCCAACAGCCTGACACTGTCAGAAAGAGCTCTCACACCTGAAGAAGGCTCCACGGCCGAAACGTTGTGTTTTCTTTCTTCTTTTTTTCAGCATGGAATAAACCTATTACTTGTTCCTTTGCAGCCTACGCATGCTGAGGCAGCTACACACCTGAACTACTATCAGAAAGAGGGTTCAGGGGGGGAGTTTCCATATTATATCTTTTGGATAACTTAGGCATTTAATATATTACACTACAGAAGGTCTTCTAGGAAGTATTTACTCCCATGACAAAACACATCTTGGATACAAATGAATACAATGAATACAAGCTACAAGACAGCAGACAATGGCATACAGTGCCACAGTATTTCGGCAGAATAATGCCCATAGAAAAGAAGCACCACTAAATATATATATGTGCATCAAATCCAGGTCACTTGTCTGCTGTGCTTCCTTTCCTTAGAACCTCTATTTAACCATCTCACAACTTATTCTTTCGGGATATGAAGCAAATTTCTGATGTGACCCATTTTAAGTCACAGGATTGCAATTCAATGATACCAAACCAGATTGAGAAATATACAGTATTTCAATCTGTAACTCAAGCAGAAATATTAAATCAACAGCTATATCCCCATTTTAAAAATAAGACAACCAAAAATATGATCTACGCTAAACAGAGTAGGATGTGCTGAATAAAGTTCTAAAAAGGCGATCTCATACATCTCTTCATCCAAAACAAAATGTAAAATTAAATATTTTTCTTGCTCTACTGCGTGAAATTGCAGAAATGCAGAAACTTCTGCTTTCTAGCTAGGAGGTCAAATGGAATTAAACTATATTTAATTTCGAGGACACAAATGAAATCTACGCAGAAGAGCATTTAAAACTGAGAACAGGAGGCACTTCTTTAAACAAAGATTTGTGGGAGTCTGGCACAAGCAACTCAGTCGTGGAGCAGAAGCCAAGCCCTTCTTTCAAGAAATGGCCGGATGAGATACTTGAATTAGCTACTATCAAACAGCACTGATATGTCCAACAGCTGCCCATTTCTAACCTCATGCTGGGTCTTTCAATGTTAAAATTCAGGTAATTTCCCATTACAAACTTTTCAGTTTGCATATATTACATTAATACTGTTATATGTGAGATTATATTGTAGCGCCACGTGGGGTGCTTTAGCATGGGCACGCAAGGCGGGCTGAGAACAGCGCCTGGGGGCGGGACTACGGGACTGTATATAGTAGGGTGGAGGCTGGGAGACAGTCTCTTCCCTTCGTGTGTGTGTGTGTTAGTGAAGGTGCAGCGCTGTAACCTCTGTCCTTGTGTGTGTACCTTTCCCGGTTCAAGTTCAAGTTAATAAATGTGTTCAACCCTATTCCCTGAGTCCCATGCCTGCTCCATTCCGTACCGAAACCCAAATTCATTACAATATTTTGCTATGAATCAAGTCCAAATATTTACACTAAATGCAGAAGAGATGTGTTTTCACCCTCTCGTGTCTCCTTCACAATCACTGCAAAATATCACTTTACATCTGAGTTGGCATCCCTGCACTGGCTGCCTATGAATTTCAGAAGATTTTGTTGTTGATTTTTAAATGTATTCGTGGAACTGCCCCTTCCTATCTCAAAGGACTGTTCCAACTCCAGGTCAACCTCGCAATTCGAACTCTGCATTCCAAAGACTAATCTGTCTTCTGTGGGAGACTGTGCTTTTTGTTCTAACAATAATAGTGATTATTAACTATTATCCACCTGGATGATGCAACAGTAACCATAGTACCCAATACGCTCACTATACATCAGCTATCAGTGGGGAGGCGAACAGAGTGAAGAAGCCATTTCATGAATGGGGATTATAAGGAGGCCATGATTGGTAAAGGCCGATGGGAAATTTGGCCAGGACACCGGGGTAACATCCCTCCTCTTTTCGAGAATCGCCATGGGATTTTTAATGACCAAAGAAAGTCAGGACCTTGGTTTCATGACTCATCCGAAGGACGGCAACTTTTTACAGTATAGTGTCTCAGTCACTGGGGCATTAGGACCCACACAGACCACAGGGTGAGCGCCCCCTACTGACCCCTCTAATACCTCTTCAAGCAGCAACCTTAGTTTTTTCCAGGAGGTCTCCCATCTGGCAAGGCTCATCTCTGCTTAGCTTCAACGGGCTGCCAGTTGTGAGTTATAAGGTGATATAGCTGTTCTCTGTCTCTGCAATAACTTGCCCCATGAAATTAAGTCATCAGGATGCATTTAAATCAAGAGTAAAAATAAATATGTACAAGAAAGCCATTGGTGAAACCTGGTTTTATCCTGCTGTAGTATTGATTTTGATTTTTTATTTCTTGTATTGTTCTGTACTTTATGTTGTCTGATTTTATCCTGTTAATGTTGTTACATATATTCAATTTTATTGTACTGTACTTTGAGATTAACCTATGAAAAGTGCACTATAATTAAAATTAATTGTATAATATATATACATATTTCCAATGCCAGTAGCTTCAGTACAGGTAGCAAGGGAGATATTCTGTCAAATTCAGGTACAAGAAGTATCACTACTTTAAGACCGCAGTGTGGTTGGGGTGTGGGGAGGGTCCAACAGTCAATTCCCAAGTGATCTTTAAGTGCTTGTTCCTTCAAAAGTTGAAGAGATACTCCTTTTTTAAACTGCTTAGGTGTGACCAGAATTTATGCAACGTTCAGGTTGCAGCTGAGCTACTATCTACCCACTTTACCATCTAATTTAATAAGCCCACAAAAAGGCTTTATAATGAAAGTACTGAAAAATGAGCTAAATAATTGCACAGCTAAAACCTCTTGCAAAAGACAAATAAACTGTGGGCCTTCAGACGAGTAAAATCGGTTTTGTAAGATGTCTCCTTTGCATTTTGACAAATGTCCAAATGCAAATATGCATTTATGTTGTTTTCGGCTGCATTGAAAAACAGTTGTTTTAGACTCAAGACTGTCAGCAAACGAAATACATGAATAAATAAGAAATATATAAATTGTTATAATCCTCACATGCAGGTAATTTGCCCTAGGGCTAAAACAGTACTATTGGCTGCTCACTTTTTTTTTTATTTCTGGCTACAAAAGAGAATCCATGCAAAGAACAGAGACCAGTATTCTATCTTCCAATCAAACCAACAAGACCCCCCTTTGGAACAACACACAGAACAGGTTTGCAGTGCAAACAGCTCTCATCTTTCTACATGATCTGGCCAGTCCAACTGTTCCTGAAGTTGATGAGCAGACCTACAACTTTGTCTCAACAATAGTACTTGGAAAACCAGACTTCATCGTACCTCTCACCAAATCAAAGTATTTGGATTAATGTATTTTCCAAGTGTGACTCTGCTGCATCAAACCAGGTGCTAACATTCAGTCATGGGCTATATCCCTATAATGTTTGGAGAACTACAGAGCTTTCTGCCCTCCACTGAAAGCTCCGGATTCAAACACCTGGCTTCGTTTCATACTTGATCTTCCATTTCACAAACTATAACTTGGGGTAAGCATTTTTGTGGATTTTGCTTGACACTGCAATTTACCAGGGGAAATAAGCAGGCTTCACAATGATCAACACCTATAGCCAGTAAGATCAGCTACATCAATGAAGTCTTTTTAACATGTTCTAGGGGAAGTCAGAACTGATCCCTCTCTACTGGTCATTGCTGTGTAATTTTACTTTTTATTTCCAATATATCTGTGTCACATACCAGTTTCACAATAAAAGTATGAAAATGAGACACACTTAGCAGGTAAACTATTACGTTTTTAAAGCTTGGCAAGCATTTCTGGTCTACTTTGGGTCTCCCTTCTACACCCTAGACCCCAATCTCTCACTAATTGGCTAATCAGATGATAGTGAGGACTGGCCTTCTGTTTGTTTGTTTTTGCTTCCTAGAGATTGTTTAGTACAATTAATATGTTGCTATTGGTGCTTTTGGTGTCTCCTGTGTCTCTTTCCTGGAGTTGTCCTTCTTTTTGAGGGATGATTTGGGAGGGCCATGAGAAGGGGATTAGAAATTCTCTTTTTTCTTTTGTTTAATGCATTCCCCATTTACAGCAAAACACCCTATCAACAATTTACATATGAAGGTAATGTTACAGGACATGTAAATTATACAGCATGTACTTTTGTTGATGTAAAATGCAATAAAAATCATTGTAAAAAAGGAATTTTTAAAAGGGTATTGCCACACCTTTGCCATTTTTGGTTACTTTTATTGTTCAATCTTGTCAACTAAGTAGCTTGTAAAAAGGGGGTTATTCCTATTCTATGACCTTTCTTGAATTCATTTTTTTTAAATTAATGAGGCAGAGTTAATGACCTCTCACAAGAAACACACTTCAACAACACGGCAGCCTTTTTTATCACGATCCCCATACTTTCCGTAGACAAGCCCAAAATAGGAAAGTGTTATTTTCACTTTTTAGCATCTTACAATATGGTTCTTTTAACAGATGACTAAACCAATCTGCATGCAACATTTCAGTTTTGGTTTTGAAATGCTTACGTGGCGATTCAGATGTCAGATGAGCAGCTATCCTCATAGATTTAATATCCTCAAAACTGGGATCAGTGGAGTGTTAGCTCTACAGCTACCATTTTCACACGTCTCAATGAACGTTTTAAAACTTTAATTCCAATGAATCTGAGTATTTTCCACATGGACTCAGGTACACAGCTTAATTCTGTAGTTTAATAATTAGACCAGCTATTAGTTTCCAACCAGACTCTGGTGTGTTTTGTAGACACCTGTACATTTAAGGATGTAAATGTTTTGAGCAACCAATTTTTAAAAAGCTTAAGAAAATAATGTACATTGTTTGACTACTAGGGTTGAAACAAAAACCAGAAGACAATGGGCCTTTGAGAAATTAATTTTGAAAGTCATGATTAAATTATTCATTATACATTTCTTTACATTAGTACGTTTAAGCGCCTTGGGGCAACCTTGTTGTGAAAGGTGCTATATAAAAATAAAAATTGAATTAAATACATTGAAAATAAAAATAAATTGAATTGAGTTTACTAATGTGCACTAGTGTGATACAAACATAAAAGTAAAAACTGACATTTAAACTATCAATTTCAAATTGGCAATTTCTATTATTAGTGCATATTGACAGGTGAAAACTTCGTCAATTTTCAAAAGAAAAGTGTAAGATACTGAATGCAATGAGAGGCGTCTTCAGCAATTCACCTAAAGGCAAGTGTTAGTTTTTTTTTTATTTCTCCCCTCCAAAAAAACAGGCAATGCACTACTGAACTGTAATCATCTGAAAATAACTGTACTTATTTCAAGGAGAAGGCAAAGCGTAGCACAATGCAACTGCCGAGTCTTAACTACACTCGGTAAATATCAGGTTGACTCACCTCGCTGTTGTGTCCTCTTAAATTGAAGTTAATTCTCTGCGGGGTGCTCCTGTCCCGCCTGCAGTGACTGGAGGTGAAGGTCACTCCAACCACACCTCTGCCGTTGCCTGTTGCGAGCCACCCTTCCTCGTAGTATCGCCTCCGGCACACCGGCTTCTCCTTCTCGCTCTTGGGCACCCGGCCCTTCCAGGACAGACACAAGACGTTGGAGTCGCTGCAGAGGACGGGACCATGTTCCACTGCCGCAAACATCGCTCCTGGCGGGCAGCACCTCGGACAGGGATCGTGCTGGCGGCCGGCTTTTCGCTTCGGATGCTCCCTTCAGAGGAGTAGCGCTAGGATGACTGGCGACGACTCTTTAAGTGCTTTTGAAGAGGGGAGCTGCATCAATACTAAGCGAAGGGAGCCAATGCATAGTAAAAAGGTGAAATTCTTCCGAGGACGAAGGACAGAATTATCTGAGAGAATTTGGATTTCAGCGAGGCAACCTAACTTTTCCGCAAAAGCAAAGGTTTGTCTAAAGCAAGACCAACCTCGTGCCTCCTGCAACACGCACCCTTTTAAAAGTTCAAAAGCGCCTGAGTATCCTTTGAAGATTAAAACACAAAAAATGCTTTATCTTAAAGGACATTCGACTACTAAAATTGCATAAATAAAAAAGGCACGCAAACTACGGAGCTCTTTGTGGTGGATACTTGCAATTTCACGTATAGTTGTTAATTTTTAACCACGGATCACAGACGTCATAGACGGTCCCGTTTCAAGGAAATTCAACACTCAACAATTCTGCAGAGTCAAATATCTAGTATAAAACTAAACCAATGTTTTTCATTTAAATGAGCGAGCAAGTGTTTCGATTTTTTTTTTAATCCCTCGTTTATAAGAAGTTTACAGCTGGTCTCCCTCGGTCACGCTAGATCCAGACAGCCCGCATCCACACTGCAGGTCGGGATGTGAGCGACTCGGGTCCAGCTGCACCTCTGCGGCGGCGCCGTTCCGGGATCTCAGCTTCAAGTTCGCTCGAAAACGTCAATGTGACACGGTCGATAAATTAAGCCAGCCAGATGTCAGCTCTGTACATCCTATACAGGAGAAGCTTGAAGGATCTTCACTTTCTCGACCTGACGTGTGCCATCATCCTGCTCTTCAAACTGTCCCCCAGATTTCCTTTCTCGCATCACAGGAAACAGCATCTCAACACTTCCAGCGCGCTATATAACCAAGTGCCGTTGAGTCTTCGCGAAAGCCAGGATAAGCTTCCAAAAAAAAAAAGACACAAGTTCGTTTAAACTTAAGCGATTTGGCGAGGTGAGAACAGCCTTCAGGTTCCAGAATGATTTCGGCGTTTAAAGGAAACCGTATGTAGCCGAATTTGGGACAAGCGTGTCACCTCTCCAGACAGCACGATTGCTCCCCTGTGGAGCTGCGTGATCTACGCGTCTCCCAATTCTGTATCAACTGGCCATCCGCAGGAGCGTCCCTTCTCCCGGCAACGTCATTGCGTCACCGCGCCAGCCGCCAATCAGAGTCGGGAATCCCCGGGAACAGCCAAGGGTCTCTATGACAAGAGAAGAGCGTAAGTTAAGGTCTCCGTGGACTGGAGCCAGAACAGCTTATGCCCCGCTGTTTAAGCTTAATGAAGATACATTGACAAACGTCGACGTTGGAACAAATCTTCATACCATGCAATGCAATAATTTTAAGCATGTTTACATCTAGTCATATATTTTGTATTGCATAGTGGTATATCATATTTATAACCTAAAACATAAACCACATCTACCACAACTGTCCAGCCATTTAGCCCTTTTGTTTCAGGTTTATCGATTATATATCGATGGTATCGATTTTTTAACGCACCAAATTATAGGCAGCTCACAATGATAAAGTAAACACCCAATTTCGACATCTTGCCCATAATGAATGCGAGTGGGGAAACACAATAATCAAAAGTAACATAACACTGCATCCTCGAGAAAGAGCTATCAGGTAAGTCACGCTTACGTACTGGATCATGTTTAACAAAACATAACACAAATTGAATACCACGCGTTTTGAGATAAATGCGGTTATGAAAAGTCTTTTCTCGTCCCCAAAAATAAATCCGCAACGAATGCTAGAGAAGACAGCAACAAAATTGTTAAATTCAGAAAGTTCAAAAGGCTCTATAACACTGCAGTCCTCACATGAAATAAAAAACACTAATATTTTCTAGCAAACCATAAGGGTTTTCTGAGACCAAAAGCGGGCAGACAGCCCTCATAAAAGACATATCCTGTAAATCTGGTACATAACCCGTTATACATGCACATGTCTAATTTCACGCTAGACTCACAAACAGCAAAACTTAATCAATTTTCTTAATTTCATGAAAACATTGTATAACATTAATTCACAACAATTCAGTAATACAGAAACCCAGAACACACCTGTAATAAAACCTGATTCGACAGCCCGTACAGCTCTTGTTCCAATTCATTCCACACCATTGAAAAATGAAATCGACACTAATACTAACAATAAACATGCAAACAAAAAGTCGATTGAATTACATACATCAATAGTAGCTGCCACAGTCCTTCATTTCGCACACAATGGATATGTGAATTACAGACAGCCCCGATTTTCTATTTTCGCGTCATTACACGATATTTTGTAAATCATCAGAAAAGTCACGCTCACGTTAAATCTAAAATGACATAAATAATACTGTAGGCCAAATAAAATCGTGCAAACATTACTTTTTTTGCAAATATTTCTGGGGATTTCTGCATGTAACAATCAACCTATCTTACCTCTTGTGTGTTGGTGCCACTCTGCTGGGCCCCACTCCAGTGTCACGTGATTGTCACATGACTCGGGTTGCCATCCCATCCCCCCCCCAGTCCTGTCTGCACCATCGAGGCTTCGAGCACAGCAACGCGCGGAGAGTGCATCTCAATTTGATTGAAGACTCCCATCTTCTTTCAATGAAGTGTTTTAGAATTTTCTTCAGTTATTGTGATTCTTTTTTCATGTTGGCTTTTTTGCAAGTGATGTCGAAATTTTGTCGTACTTACTACTGTTATGCAATATCTAAAATATTTGTTTTGTTAAATCAAAACCAAGAAGTAGGTTTCTGTAGTTTATGACTATAAATATGCTAGTACTGTGTCTCTAAACTCTCCTAGAAGTGACATTTTGCACACCTACTGCTATTTCACAGTCTCGGCATTCCGAGTTGTTATATTCATTATTCTCATCATTTATTATGGGAATCAATATTCAGACTTTTTTGTCTTTTATTGTAGTATCACCCATCCATTGTCTAACCACTTTATCCAATACATACAGTAGCAGTTGGGGAGCTGGAACCTGTCCTGGCAAGCAACAGGTGCAAGGCAGGATACATACTGGACAGGACCCCAGTCCATTGCAGGGCACACATGGACACAAACATACTCACAACAGGGCCAATTTTCACATTCGCTAATTAATAATTCCTTACACTTATATAGCGCTTTTCTGGACACTCTACTCAAAGCGCTTTACAGGTAATAGGGACTCCCCTCCACCACCCCCAGTGTGCAGCCATAGTGCACCAGAATGCTCACCACACACCAGCTATCAGTGGGGAGGAGAGCGGAGTGATGAAGCCAATTCATAGATGGGGATAATTAGGAGGCTGTGATTGGTAAAGGCCAATAGGAAATTTGGTGGACACCAAGGTACCACCCCTATTCTTTTCAAGAAATGCCCCGGGATTTCCACAGAGTTAGGACCGCAGTTTTACATCTCATCTGAAAGACAGCACCTTTTCACAGCATAGTGTCCCCGTCACTATACTGAGGCATTAGGACCCAAACAGACCACAGGGTGAGCACCCCCTACTGGTCCCTCTAACACCTCTTCTAGCAGCACCCTTAGTTTTTCTCAGGAGGTCTCCCATCCAGGTACTGACCAGGCTCACACCTGCTTAGCTTCAGTGGGCTGGCAGTTGTGAGTTACAGGGTGATATGGCTGCTGGTAAATTGACCTATAAGCATGTCTTTGGACTGTGGGAGGAAACCAGGACACCTAGAGGAAACCAATGGAAACACAGTGAGAACATGCAAACTCCATGTAGATAGCACCCCAGGAATTGAACCTAGGGCCCCAGCACTGTGAGATAGCAATGCTGACCACTACATCACAATAACAGTTAATGCAGAAAAGTCAGCACACAGCACATTTTCAAATATGCAAGATGTTCAACAATTTTCATAGATTTAGTGTAACTGTGGCCTTCTCAACTTTTCAATGTATGTAAATTTTACTTTAAAATAAAAATGAAATTCTAGTTTTGTAATTCTTAATAGTCAGGGACACATTTTATCATGCAGAGAATAAGTATCAAAATTTAAGATTAAATGACAGTTAAGGTACTTTGTAATACATTTTAAGGATATATATTAATAATAATAATAATAATAATAATAATTGCTTACACTTATATAGCGCTTTTCTGGACACTCCACTCAAAGCGCTTTACAGGTAATGGGGACTTATGACTTCCAAACACCATTAAGAGATAATCAAATAAAAATTAAAGTGTTCCAGTTTTACTGCTCTGATATTAAGGTATGCTAGTGGTTCTATATTGTTCTAGCAAACTTACAACTAGTACAACTATAAAAAAATGCCTTCATCTTGCACCTACTGTGTATGCCCTGATGCTGGTATGCACTGAAAGGAGTTGTATGCTGGAAACCTCATCAGATCCATCAAAATTGTTCATGGGAAAGAATCTCCTGGTTCCTCATGACACACACGGTGCACCAGAGCACATGCATGTAATTTACAGCCCAACACAGCTATGGAAATAAAATAATGTCTAGCAAAAAGAATCCAGAACTACAGGAGATGAAGATGTAGGTTTTATCCTAGTTATGGAATCTAGTGAAGTATTTGTCAATATTGTCATATTACAAAATTAAACTACCTGAAAAAAATATTACCTTTTCTAGAATGTTTAAATGTTTGTGGACCTAGTCAACATTTCTCCAGTTAATATAAAATAAACATTTTTTTTTTCACAAAAGCATCAAGTTTTCTTTTATCAGAACAGCAGATTACACTGATTCCCCAGCCATCCAGATACAATAATGGTGGATGTTCATGATCAACTACTATAATCAGTATTTGTTAAATACAGTACCTAGGATATTTTCACCACAAATGACGAAAGAAGAAATAAATATTATTCATGTTTTAGATATTGATTTAGTCATTTTCAAATGCATTTTCATTATCACCCATACCATAATTTAAGCAATCCCACATCTGATTGCAGTAAATTAATTATAAATCAACTACATAACAGAAGAGTTGTCTTTAATGCACTGTTAAGAAAACTACTAACCAAGCTTGCAACATGTTCAAGAACATTTGCAGATTCAGTGCAACTGGTTGTGGTCTTCTCAATTTTTCAATATATGACATTTTTACTTTAAAAACTATAAATTCTAATCCCGTGATTCTTAATAGCTGGGCACACATTTTGCCATGTAGTAAATAAAAATGTGAATTCATTGAGAACCAACTAAATAATGCACAGTTGTCCTTTAATGCATTGCTAAGAAAACTGAAAGCCCTTGAACATATAAACATTAACTGAACCCCAAAATATGTGGGACAATGCTTCCTCCATTACAGCAATCAAGGAATTTTTCTTTATTCCTGTAATAAAATTTTACCATCCTCAAATATTTAAAATGTCACTTTTACAATATCTGAGGTATACCTTTATAATCCATATGAGTTGTACAATGAAAAAAATACAAAAGTTCATATTATAATGTGGACACATTGTACAGGGCACACTCTGTTATACAGGTACACTTAATAAAACAAGGGTGTAAGTTGTTTGTGCTGAACATGGTCTTCCATTTACATCTCCATGTTGCTTTATTTCTGAGTAATAGGAAACGAGTTCTGGTCCATTAACTCTCCCACTCTCTCCTGTAGGATTTGAACTACTTCTGCTAAAATGAAGACGTGCGTGTCATCCAGGTCTTGAATGATGAATTTCTTCCCCAGAGCAGAAGTTTCATCCAAATACAAAAGAAACTGCTTCATGGCAGGATCACTACATTAAAAAAAATATAAATACAACATTTTAAAAAATGCAGGAATCTGACAACATACAGAGTGACTCTGTAAAAGTACTAGCTTTCTTTGAAAATTTTAGGTTACCTGTGTTTAGTTTTCTTCTCCTAAAATATTATAGATTAATAGTTGAAAACATTAGTAATATGATTTTACAATCTTGGACATTTTCTAATTATTGTATGTTTAAATTGTCACTACACACAAACCTTTTTAGCAACTGCAGTTAACATGGAGCTCAGAATAGAAATGAGAAATGCCTGGATTTCATGAGTAAATTTCAAACAGTAAAAGTTGCCCAATGCACATTTAATGACAATTAGCCTATATCATTATTACACAATACTACAATCTGAAGCAAAATTATTGGAGACCCATTAACTGCAAATGCACCACCTCACTTAACCTCGTTTCTTTTAAAAATGGTTTTACTAAAAGCATTACAATTATTTATCCTACTACCTCATTAAATATCCCGAGCATAGCCTCCTTAAGTTGAACACTAAAGTATCTTGAGAATGACTACATCAATAAAAACCAAATTTTAGCCACATAAATAATATAAAAAGCAAAGTGTTTTAAACTCTTTAAATTTTCCTTTACAAATAAGGAAGCAAAGGCACAGGGATATTTTTGAAATACAGTTAAGTGCTTTTGATATACATACCATTCAACAAGAACTCCTTTCATAACATTCACCATGTTTCTACTTGTAGCTGTCCCACCTCAGAGACTTGTGATATGTACCTAGAGAAAGGTAAGTTGAAAACCATGACAACTCTACAGTATCAATGATATGAAATAATTACATCGTGTTCATTGTTCTGTACTGCCGTTGTATATTACTGTGCTTTGTTGTACTGCCATTTAATTATTTACTATATTGAGAAGAACTGTGCACATTATGTGAAAATGTTGTCTTTTGTACTGTACTCGTCCCGAGAAAACCGAGCGAAAACGAATCCCAATGTACATACGGCGAATAAACTCCTCTCTCACACACACTTATGCATTGTAATAGTAATACATGCATTCAGTTCGACATTTATAACACATACAGACATGGTAATTGTTGTATCAGAGGAATTAATTATAAACAGCATTTAGATGAACGCCATTAAAAACACCATCATTACTATTGAACAACCTATTTGTGTGGGTTTTACTACCAATACTAATGTACAGTATTAGACTGAAATACTACTACTAGACATGCTTAAGAGCACAATGAGCTGCTGTATAGCTACGTGTAAAGGTTGTTAGACAGTCAAGTTTCATAAAAGGACCGTAAAAGCTTCACCGGAGCTGGATTATTTCTTTAATTATAATACAAAAATATACAGTCCTAAAGGCGTGCTAAGCAGAAATGCTAAACGATAAACTGTACTAAAGTCCCTTAAATACTTTTTTTTTAAAATATCCAGAGGGTGAATAAGTGAAAACTCACCTCTGTAGAGCTACAAAGCTCTAAATTTCAAAGCAGTATACCCGTGCCTTTGCTAATGTAACAGCAGCCGGTTACTTAAAAAACAACCATGCGAAAAGCATTGTGGTTCAGGACATGTGGACGGAAAGCTAAACAGGACAAGATAGACTGCATTTAAAGGCGCAGTACACAACCCATTGAAATTGTCATGACCGTTTTGCCTGGATTTGCATAAGAAAAGCAACTTTGTTAAATTCTTCTGTTTCAAGAGGTAGTCTCAAGCTTTTATCTTCTAAAGAAATATTTAATGTTTCTCTTTTTAAAATTGTCTTTATCTCTCCACATTAACAATGCCATATGACATATTGACATTCTCCGGATAAACCTCAGGGTCTTTAAGTACACCGTCGAGCGAAAAAAATACCTTAAAAATGGATTGCATCTTCCTTCTTTACTATTTGAACTATGCTGCGATCTCTGAAAGTATTTTAACAGCAAAGCTAAACCTTTGATTTATTTTTGCTTTACAGTCAATCCATTTGAGAATCTTGCGATTAATATGAATAAATAGATGTTATTTTGGGTAATTCCATGCATAACATGATATTCATTATATCAAAACATACCTAAAACATATTTTGTGTTCATCCCAGTGATCATAAGTATTGTCATATACACAATAAGCGCTTTTTAGAATGTGAAAGTCAGTAGTTTTTTATTTTACATCTTTGAATGTGCCATCATTTAAGATGCGTACCTGCAGCCAAATGAATTCCTGGCTAACATTATCAAGTAATCTTTAACAACCAAGTAGTCAGGAAATTAGTGTCTTATCTGAAGGGCAACATTTCATACAGCACAGTGTCCCTGGTCACCATGTTGGGGTGCAGCAGGTTTGGAAACTTTGGTACAGAGGATCAACATCCTCTGATCCATTAACACCACTTACAGCAGCAAACTGTTTTCCTTGGAGACTGGCCATCCCAGTCCAGATCATACTGTAGTGTGTAATCAGTGGATCCACAGCATCCTAGTAGACTACTACTAGAGAGGATCTTTAGTGTCTTTTTGGAACACTGTAGAAGTGCAGTGTCCTTACAGATTTATACAAGTATACCAGTTTTCACAACACATGCTAATGAAGTCACAGTGGGTATTATTATTATTATTATTAATTATAATTCACATCCTCACCTTAAGCGTTCATATTATACACATTGATAATCTCACCCACAAGTGTGTGGGGAGGGGTTGTTGGCCTGCTGTTGTTAAACAGCCTATATGTTAGTGTAAGGGGCTTGTTGTCTCTCATTTATTGATGGATTTTCATAAACAAGTTTCAATTATATTATAAAATAACAGACAGACAAAATATCTGCAAATACAGACAGGAAATGTTTCCGGATGTTGTTCACATAGTATATACTGTAATTGGAATGGCTTTCACAGGATTCCATGTACTGTAAGTAGGTACAAGGTGGACATTTAAAGAATAAGAATATTCTAAAGGAGAAAGCAACATTAAGAGACATAAAGTATTAATAACCACACAGTTAATGTTAATAACCACACAACTCCCAAAATGTAAATACAAATGCAAAAAATGTTTCTATAATATGGCATTCAAATATCATGTGATATTCTTTGAATATAAAGTGCAATGGAATTATACTTCTGAATATTTATTTGAGATCTGGTACCAGGGTTTGTAAACATGGGTTAAATATATTTCTTATCATTTATAATAATAATTTATAGTTTTTCCTCAATGCAAATTAATTTGCATTTCTGTGCAATGACATTTTAAGATTATTCATGAATAATCTATTTTACAACAGAAACAGTAAACTTAGTATCTTTTACAAATATTTAGTTCATGTAAAAGTAAAGACATTCTATAATAACAAATATACAGTATATATCACCTGAAGATTATAAGTTATGTTCTTGTACACAGACCGCTGCTCTATTTTTCCTGCTCAATGAAATAGTAAACTCTTGGTAATTTATGTATCCATGTCTGAGGCTTAATTAACACTGACATATACAGTATGCTATTAAAAATGCAAACACTACAAAACTCTTAGTTTCTTTTCCTTTGTTATCAAACTTTCATAACACACAGTATGTTCTGTTGAATACTAATAATGTTATAGATCTGTTTTCAGTAACAAAATATGACAAAATCTTTATTTATACATATGCAATATGGCAAAATAATGTCAGGTTTTTATACGCTGGATTTGAGTTGTAATTTTATGATATGAACACTTGGGGAAGGTGCTTTCAATATGTTGTCCTTATCGACACTAATAAGTTTTTATGAATTGTTGATGTAGCTTTCCAGCGCATCTCTGATGAACTGTAAACTGCGCTTGTAAAGGAAAGAATCCTTTTTCTCGGGTTTGCAGATATTTAGATGATCAACATCCACTTGAATTAGATCGCCAATCCCCAGATCTGAAAAATTAATGGTAAACATGATTAAACGTTACATCAAAAATAATCAAGTGCTACGTTTTCCTGAACAAATGAGAAGAAATTCACAATATACAATCCCATGTGTTTTTTCTTGTGCTGCTTAATTTAAGTTATTATTAATTTCCCTTAATATACTGTATCTATTTTACCTCCCCACAGCAGCCTAAGCACATACCTGCAGACTGCACTGGCACTACATGCATCTTCACCATAGGACCGATGCTGGTGGGTAGTGTTTCTGCAAAGCTTAGTATCTTGAACTTCCTGTCCTTGGCCATGCACAGAAAGCGGTCATTGAGTTCATTAAGTGCAGGGGAATCTGAAAAATGGGAAAAGATGTATTATGGATAGAAAAATTGTCATGTTTACTTAGAATTAAAATGGAATCGAAATTCCATTATCTTAGAATTAAAATATGCCACTGAAATGTTGTAAACATGGCTTTGATATATAAGAAGGTCATTTCCATGTTTCTAACAACAGGAAGGTGTTCCCCTTTTAAAACATCAAATATTTTCAACAGCTAACAGTTGAGAGCAAAACAAATAAATCATTACTAGTAAGCTCAGGAAAAAACAACTAGGGCAGTGTTTGCATACATCATAACAAACAGCATACAGTATGTATTATACTTCTTAGCACTGGGAAAATATTAAACCTAAACTACTAACTTGACTAAATCCAATCATAACACAAAGTGAATAAAAACTTTACTTAAGACTTTAAGAAGTGACCTTACCTTTGGAGAGCTCCTTGACTTCAACCGAAGGAAACAGCAAATATTTGACAGTGACTGAATACTCAGCAATAGAGGTTCCATGATGAGGAACACTATAGAACATTATTCCTTGTGTATTTTTAATTAAGGACTGCATGTCAGGGTCCTTTAAGGCATCAAGGAGCATCTGTTTGACCAGCAAACCTGTGAATATAAGGAAAAACATCTAAGGTTGAAAGAGAAACTGCTAAATTCAAACTTGTAAGATCAAACAGATTCAGTTTGAACATGCCATCCATACATTAAAAGGTAGGAGATGCCCAGTTCAAAATCAATGATTCTTTTTACTTGACTTCCTTATGTTCTATTCTTTGGAGGAGAGGTTAAGTGCAAGGCCTATCATAAGTGTCTTTGCAGGAGTAGCATAATTCACCCTGTAGTCTCTGTAAGTTGCCTTGCACCTTGTCATGGAAGAGAAAACCCCCCCAGAAACTGGAAATTCTTTGATTAAAGACATACTGTATAAGATATAAAAACTGTAAAACAGACCTTAAGCTAAATTGCATCTAGTGATGCACTAGTTATCATAAGCTGAGAGGAAATATATCCTAAGAAATCCTAAGACACCAGCAGGAAGGATTCTCAATACCACATGTTGCATGACTTATCAGTATTGTATGTGTAGGGTGATTGTTCATGATCTTAGAAGATGCTGGCCAGCCCAGTTGGACCCCACACGACCTCACATGAAGCAGACACCTAAGAGTTATGACACCTTTCCCTAGGATTCTTTCTCAAGATCTACGCGTGTTTGTAGGACTCGCTGCTATTCAACTAAGAAGATAATTCTAACATGTCATAGGTGTCTGGATGCAGATATTATACAGATATCTTCAACAGTATCAAATTAAAAAAATGTGCCACATAGGCCTTGGATGCTACATATGAAGGTGAAGATTGGAGAACCTTTTTCTGGACTATATACACAAGAAGGTGAGGCTCTGGGGTAAGATTTGGAGAAATACTGTTGACATAATATCTTGTAGATATGCTGTAAAAGGAGAGATTTATTTGTTTGGTTGTATTTCTATGGAAGGCAAAGTGTTACCATTTGTTACCTAACAGATTTGACACAAAAACACAAAATTCTTCACCAATCTTGACATTTTACTGGTCTCACATTTATTCCGATAGATGATAGCACTCGCCCCCATCATTCAGGAGCTGTTAAGCAGCACTTGCTGGCAAGGTCTCCAGCCTAAACTCTAACTGATCACATCCAGGTCATATGAAATCATGCAATTGCCATTTATGTTGTTCAATTATGGATTCCAGATGAGCTCCAATTTGTTTTAGTATAGGAATGCAAATATCTTCTTAAGAAAAGATTCTGAGATATGATCAACTAAATGGCACTGCAGAATTTTACTGATGCTAGAGTTTACCAGACATGATGTTGTCATTCAACTGATTCATATATGAGGTGTTTACTATATTTTGGTGATTTGACTGCAGCTGTTATGGATTTAGTAATCCACTATTAGCAGGATGAGTAAATATACATAAATTCTATTGAATAAAAATATATATTCCAATGAAAATAATGTTCAATAATTAAAACATTATAAATTGTCTTGAGCACAAGAGATAAGCAGCTTTAAATCTCTTTAGTACAAAATCTAAAGTACAATTTATAAAATCACAGAGTGTCCGTGTCCTGCATTTTAGGAACTTCAGGGGCTTAACTTCCACAGACTTTTTGAATGTGTTGTAATGATGCAAAGATTAATTGGATTGTCTGACATCACTGATTCTCATCTTAAGACCCCCTGAATCCTGCAGGTGAATGGCATTTCTTACACAGTGCTCCCTGCCTCCTTCAGCTGAAAGCCGCAAAAGGCTCAAGACCACAGTCACAGTTTCCTCCATAAATATGACTATTTTAACTTTCATGAACTACTTGAACACAACCTGCTTACAATTCTAGATTGTAAAAAAATACACACACAAATCACAAAATCTTTCAAAAAAACTGAGGAGATTGATACTATACTAGTATTATAGTAAATTGAGATTTACTATAATGCTAGTGATTTTACAATTCCGATACTGCTCAAGTTAGCACTCTGTACTTTTTGACAAGAAAACAGGTGAAAACTTTAATCACAGGGCTTTTACAATTCAATAACACAAAACAGTGCCAGATTATGAAAAGGATTCCACTTCTGAACTTTTCCAAACAATTTAAACCTTACCTCCCATACTATGTGCCACCCAGACAATAGGTCTATCCCCAACCCCAGCAGCCTTTAACTTTCTGAGAAACTCAAGACTTCTGTAGGCCAGAGACTTTCTGCAAAAAATAAAAATGATGCACTGATCAGTTAATTTAGTATTAGTTCCTTATAAGATAAGATCATGGAATAACCCTTTACTTGTTCCTTATAAGATCACTTTATTGGCCTTATACAATTTCTTGTATTAGGAATTTGTCTTTTCGCATACCCCAACTTGCTCTCCATGAGACACACAGATACACAGACAAGGAGAGAGAAGCTTGGGGTCAGAGTGCAGGGTCAGACATTTATACGGCGCCCCTGGAGCAGTTGGGGTTAAGGGCCTTGCTCAGGCGCCCAATGGAGTAGGATTCCTCTGCTGGCCTCTGTATATGAACCAGCAATCTTCCAGCCACAGGCGCAGATCCTTAGCCACAGAGCCACTGCACAGCCCGTAGTATTACTGTACAGTAGTATTACTGTAATTCAAAGTTATGTTAATTATAACAGCCTGGCTACCTACAATTACTGTAAGTCCAAATCAACATGTTGGGTCAAGCACTAATCAAACTGATCTGCAGAATAATTAATCAGCACAACAAGAGTTTGCTAATTATAAGACTTTATTCTCATAATGATAAACTGTTACAGCTTTGTATATTCTGAAACAGATTCTGAAACAGAAGAAGATGGTAAATGGTAAAAACAAGCATGAAAAGATATATATACAGTATATAAATTGTCAATGGGGCAAACACTTCTAACGAAGGGACGAATGAATCAACTTTCTATTTTACTAGAAACACTGAAGTGGAGACAAAAATCAGTCAAAGTGAAGATTTCTTGAAACATGGTTATGAAAAATAAAAGTTCTAAATTCCCAGGATTAATTCCCCATCTAAGGGAATTCTCTTTATAAGGCAATGAGAAGGTTTCAGATTTTTAATTTTTATGTCTTCAATTACTGTAAATGTCTGCTGTAACCCCATACTATTAGTACTGTAAGAGAGTTTAAATCTGAGATTGTCTTAGTTCCTCACTGTTTTTTCTTCTGATGAAATTGTGCTACCATTTACAATTTTTATAACGAAAAGTGTAATTCCTTCAAATAATCTGCGCACCTTTCTTTTTCAGCAGGACATGTTGCTCTCCAGTCACTTAGATGAGAGTCGTATTCCACTGACAGGACCCTGAGGTTTGGACAGTCAGCGGCCAGCCACGTCTAACATTTGAGGAAGAGACGAGAAACAGTAAGTTACCACTTACCCACTGTAATGGATGGCATGCTTCAGGGAAACGCCAGACAGGTGAAGCAAGAGTGCTCCATTAACAGCAATGAAGAAATGTACTGAAGAGGCAAGTGACAGACTAAAATGATCAAGTCTCTTCTTCTCAACCATCAGTTTGAATTAAGTATCTTAAATGTGTTTACTTGGCGTTTATATTCCAACTACACAGCTGGAGGACAATGCCTTTCTGAGAAGGCTTTTGCCTTCATCTGATTTATTTTAACATAAAGCAATTATATAAACCTTCTAAATTGCTTTTTCTAGGTTTCCTACAAGCCTTCAAACAATACACACCTCACTAAAAGGATGATTTGAGTGACTGATTTTTAAGAAGAAAATAAAAACAGTTCTGATTTAATAAATTCATATTGTTTCCTTTGATGGTGAAGAAAAAATGATCAAATTTAAGCACAACTAAATTAAATATTAGAGTGTTCACCGACATTAATGAGAATATAAAACCAGAGCTCTGTTTGCTTACCAGCAAGAATGGTTCTCATACAGTATAGTCTTAGCAGCTAGGTTCTTATATAAGCTAAAGGGAAGAAGCACTTCAGCTCTGATCTAATTTCAGGCTTCCTCCAGAGGGTCTTAAAGCACATGGATGGGACACTACTGAACGTGCACTGCTGATTCTCTAGAGCTGTGAAATCTTTTGTGGCACATTTCCATTCTTATAGTTTCAGACTTTTTTCTCATTTATTTCCCCCACAATTATTCTATTATGGTATTGTTATGATCCAGAGACCAGAGTCTCTAATTAGTTACTGCATTTTGCTTTGTTTTATTGGAATGTGCCTTGATGCAACTGATACATTTTATATACAGTAGATAGACCAATATAATGATGATAATGATTTATGATTTCAAGTGGGTGTCCCCATGATGAGCACTGCTGCCTCACCACTCTTGGGTCCCAAGGTCATTTCTGTACTTAGGACACGTTCTGAGTGGAGTCTCAGGTTTTCTCTAGGAACTCCAGTTTTTGCCCCACAGTCCTAAAGACATGGTGCCCAAGTAAAACAGCATCTCTAAACTGCTCCCCTTATGTGTGAGTGTATGAGTGAATACATAAACATGTGACCCCTGCTATTAACTAGTTTCCTGTCCAAAGTGAAGTCTGACCAGTGGGGCTGGGAAAGGCTATGGCTCACTGCAATCCATAAAAGATATAGAGTCACTGAAAACAGATAATTAAGTCTAAGTTGTAGATGGATTACCCTCTTCTCGTTCCAAATCATTGGTAGTAGCTTATAAGCAAACTCAAATTTAATTGTGATTTTGCAGGGGGTTTGTTTTGCTAAATATTACCACCTTCCCCAGACTTCTCCCTAAAAAAAAGCCTTTAAATTGCTGAGGAAGGTTACCTTTGGCCAGCATTCCGTGTAGTCATCTTTCAAGCTCTCTGCTGCCACATCTCGTACAGGGATGTAGTCCTGCTGCCGCCACGTCTTAAAAGCTGCCCCCAACAGGCCATGAACGAAGAGGACATCTGCTTTCATTGCCTGGCTGGAATGGGCAAGACACTTTGAGTGTGAAGCTCAGAAAGAGTATCGGTGTCTTTCAGCACTGATGGACATTGAACCTCTAATGGTTGAAAGAGAGAGAGAACATCTAATATCTGCAACATATCACAGAGGCGAAAGATGTATATTTTTTTAATGTAGTTTATATGGGACCCATTTATATGTAGTTAAATATAAATGTTATTTTGATCAGTTTTTAAGTATAGTTTTCATGTTGCAAACTTCACTTTTTAAAACAGATTATAACAATGTTATAATAATAATGCTGTAATAAGATTATAACAATGTATTATGTTACACTTATAAAAGCTAATTACTTGAAAAATTACTTAACATAAACCTGAAGAACAACAAAGATTACAGCTGTGAGCACCAAAATAAAGGAACTGAAATTCTCACTAAGACCCCAACAGGTGTGTACAAAGTTATTACAATCTTACCATGTAAATAGAATCAGACTAAGAAGAAAAGTTCCAGTAATCTCACCCTGTGCGACACTGTGGGTGTAAAATATACACGCCATCCTTATACTTCTCCTGTACCACGTCCCTGTCCAGGTTAGCTAAGGCTCTGGCTGCATGAGAGGACTGCATGATATGTGAAGACTTCATTAATTCTGCCAGGACAGAAATCCAACCTGCATCACAGCATTAAAAAAGAAAGAATGTTGGGTATTGATTTAGAATGTCACAAAGTACTTTAGTAATCCTGTGAATACTTTAAAAGAGCTTCTGTCATCTGTATCAGAGAATGCACTAAACATCTCATCCACCCAAATGAAACAAGTAAAAAAAAATCTTATCACAGGATGCCACCTTGTGTTCTCATAATGTGGGTCAACTCATGACTAACGTGTGTTAGGCACCAAGGCTCCATAGGAAAAGGACAGAAAACAAAGCATTACTTCATTTCTGTTACTTCAATGCCATTCGAGAAATCAATAATCAAAGTAACCTATATAATCTCGGTGACAAATACTGAAGCCTAAGCATAAAATGAAGTAAAATACAAGTCTAAACCCTTTCATTAAGACCTTGCAGACAGCTGTTACTCACCTGACTGAACTATATCTGAGTGCACATTTGTACATAGAGCTAAATTGCCTATGATGCGGACGATGTTCGTCTGGATTTTCTGGGAATTTCTGCGGAACTGGTACACTCTCTGTAAGAGCTGCAGACCTCCGTTTGTGACAATTTTTTCACAATGACTAGGAACCTGTGAACAGAAACATCTTCTGTCACCATGAATGCATGAAGATTCCACATACCACCCCAACTACAGTACAATAATGAACTACAATCATAAAAAGGACCATCAGTACACTTAACAATTTAGCCTTTTTCAAAATCAAAGGATGTTGAAACCGTAAATAATGCAGAATTACAAATATTATTACCAATCCATTTAGGTAGAGATGGTAATTTTCTTGCAAATATTCCAAGTGAATAATGCTTTGTTACACAATATTTTCTATTTTTAAAATGGTCTTACCCCTTAATAAGCCATATACAAAAACTATTACTGTGAAATTGATGCAAAGCTTTGTTATCTGCTTATTGAATACACATGAAACTGTCTTCATTGTCAGAGCCTTTGTATTTAATTTTTGAGATCATACATTACATGTAAAATGAGCTGAGAAAATGATCCTGATGCAACACAATCAGGTTGAGGCAACCTTTCTGATTTAAGTGCAGAACCAAGAACATAAATGGTAATAACTGACATGTAGGAGCTGTAAATAATTCATGCAATACTGAATTTTATAAAAGCCTTTAGAGTAGTAGGTTTGAGTAGGAAGCTGCGTCAATATGCTGGCTCAAAAGGAACAAGTAGATTTTAATTCCAGGTTAAAGAGTAGAAAGAAAAAAATGGTTTTGGCTATTGAAGGCTCTATGTGTTCTTTATTGCAATCTACTTTTCTGCCTGGAATTAACCTCTTCTTGTTCTGTTTATACAGTATACAGCACTAGGTTTATTTCTTTGCCATCTAATTCACCATTTTACAGGAATTAAATGTAAAAATAAAATTTCACAATGTATCTCCAGATCTTACTGGACATATGTTTTTGTAGCTTTCAAAAGCACTACATAAATGCAAGGAATTGATTAATTGTTTTGATACGTATCCTCTGTGTCAGATCATAAATAATATTTTATCAATTGCTGGGACTTAAATTAGGTAACCTTTAAAAGTAAAAATGTTTCACTGTTTTACAAAGTTTCTTAAATTTGGTACAGCAACAAAAATGTACAGCTTTATTCTCTCACCACAGTAATCTCATTACAATGATGAAATGTAGGAGCTTTCCAAGGTGAATCTCATTATTTTTGCAACATTTGTTTTTCAGAGCATTAAGGGAACAACAGATGCTGACTGCCAGCAGCTGTCTCAGTTTGTCTTCAATGGAGTAACTCTAAAAGGGTCCAAATCTAAATAATCTTAATTTCACTATCTACGCCCCGAAAACTTTAACTGGGTTATCAGCATTAAGCCGTTTGGCAAAAAGTGCACATTCAGAGAACAACTATAATAGACATTTTCATGTTAGCCCTTCCTTCATTTCCCATTCTCTCTGAAATTGACAAATTTATTTAGCATTAAAACACTATAGTAACAAGGACTTTAATTTATCCCACTACATCACTGCAAACCCACTGACTGCCCACCACTTCACTCTCTCTGGCCACTACCTCAACAGAATTTGTTACCTTAGAGTGCTGCACCAAAGCTTCCACACAGAAAGATTCCACTTTCTCTGAAGGCACCGACGTTAAGCTCTGAGCGTAAGGTAGCCCATTGCCTCCGAAGCACCAAAGCCCCCCCTAAAGACACAAAGGAACATGCTTCAACTTGAGAATTTTCTTCAGATTTTTAAATGTGCTGCCACACTAGGCAATGAAATCACACAACCGAGCAGACGTGAACGAAATCTAATCAAAGAGGAACATTTCTTTCTACTAGGTTCTGACCTAGGCAAAACCGGAGAGAGAAGCTTCCATTTGATTATGCGATTATTGTTGAGAACTTCTGTGGACTGTAATTACACGTGAATGCAATAAGATTACATGTTACATAATTATATTAATAAATATGTATATGTGCACAGATTTAAAAATAATATTATAAACAATTGCTTAAATTAATTTCCTTTTGATATAAAGAATAAATAGATAAAACAGAATACACGATCAGTTAATAAGCATTACAACACCAGCAAAGCATGAAGTGAAGCAGCAAGGCAGGAAAATTAAGCCAAGCACACTAGAGGAACAAATACATGCACAGCTAGAGAGATGATAACGTCATAGGAGTATGCAAGAATCCACAACAAACACAAAAATCAAAATCAATTCACTGTGAACTGTGAAAATAAAAGATGCCGACGGTGTTGTCACCTACTCTCTGGGCTGCCAGTGACTGACTGCTTTCCCTCAGTGCCAGAGAAGTGAGGTACTGCATGCACTGATCCACCTCAGACTGAGGCAGAGACGCCAGCAGCTGTCTCAGCTTGTCTTCTATGGAGTAACTCTAAAAGGTTCCAAATCAAAACCAAGAAGTAATCTTCATTTCATTACCTACAGCCCAAAATCTAACTTCAGAGCAGCTTGGGACACTAAAAACCACACACAAAACACCTGCAATAAGATAAGAAGTTATTCCTTTTAATATTTAAGATATCTGAAAGTTCTCTTTATTCTGCCATTCCACTTGCCTTCGGTTTTAAAGTGAGACCTGCACCATATTTCATTTCACTTTCAGTGATTTTTTCAAATAAAGTATCAATGTGCAAAAAAAATGGTCAAGATCATAGACATGCTGCTAATATGGTGTAGGAGCAGCCATGGCTCTCAACGTGTGGAATATCGTGGGTTTAAATCCCCTGGGTACTACTGTTGTCCCCAGCATGCTTCCCCCAGCTTGCTCCAGTAAAATGTCCCGCTATGGGAAAAATTTGAAAAAATGCAAGTTGCTTTGGATAAAAGTGTCAGCCAAACAAACAGGCCTGCCTAATTTTACTGCTCGTCAGACTTTGTTTTTAACCTAACATAAAAAAAGATGTTTGAAGTCAAAAACCAAAAATGAGATTGAGCTGCTCTTGCGCTCTTATTGTTACTTCAAAATCAAATAAAAAATCATTTGTGACAAAGATTTCAGTCTGCAAAACCAGGTCTGGGTTGAGACACACCTGTGAATACAGCTCCAGAAGAGAAGCTACTGCATCGTATTCACTGTGTAAGACATTTTTACCCTGTAGTGTTTTCATTCTATTCATTCCCAAAATTCACATTTTTTCTGTTACACTTGGAATAAGTTTCTGTTAGCCTTCTCTTCTATGTAACTGCAGCCTGTAGTTTCTTTTTTTAAATTTAAACCATGTTGTTAAAGGTCCCTTTTTCCTGCTACTTAAACATAATTTGGTGTCTGCACTTGCCTGTCTTTTGTTCTACTGGTCCTTCTTCCTTTGCATCACTTTAACAGTTATCTAATAATTTTAGGACTTAAATGTCTTAGGATTTATTTTGTTTTCCTACCATTTCATATTCTTTCTCTGTAATATTTACTTTAGTTTGGTTTCTTCAAACTAGATGCCTGCATTGCATGTAGTTATCCAGGAAATTACACTACATTAGTTTTCACTGTATACAATGTATTAGCCCACACAACACGTTGACTATGGTGACAGCCAGATTTCATAAAGAAATCAAGATCTGATCCTGCTATTTTATTTTCTCATGTGTGATAAATTTGGCATTTTTCCAACATATAAACGAAACATTCTCATTGATACTTGTGAACCTGGACTCTCCTACCAGCTCAACATCCATATATAACTCTGGGTCTGAAGCCATGGAAAAAAGTACTTTCAACTGCAAAGGAACAGAGCCAATGACACCAAAAACGGACAGTATACTGGACCTAGTTTTTCCTTTAAAGCTTCTCAGTGAGTCCTCAGAAAAAATGGGGTAATAATCTTTTAGAACATAGTATTAATGTTCTCTATAGTATTGCAAAAGACTTCTGATGTGGCATTAAAATTGAATACATTTTGCAATCATACCATTTAAAATAATCTGTTCTGTCCATTTTTTAGAACAACATGTACATACAGTGCACTGAAAAAATACTCAGACCCTTGCAGAGTTTTTGTATGTTGGTGCTTTAAAGCTTGCAGTCATGACACTTTGAAGTAGCAATTAATGTTTGTTATGTACAGTACTCAACATATGTCACAGAGCATGTAAATACTGTAGATGTTTAATCTGTTCATACATTTTCCAATCGCTTTATCCAACACAAGGCCGCAGGTCAACCAGAGCCTATCCTGGTAAGCAACAGGAGCATGACAGGATACACCCTGGACAGAATGCCAGTTTGGATGTTAAATATGAAAGATCAATGGAAAAGCCACAATTGCTTAAATACTCAAACCATTTACTGTGAAAGTCCTAAATAAATGTAGGTAGACACAATTACCCTAATGAGACACAATTAGTTGAGTGCCTCGTGTTTGTGTGCAATAATAATGGCTCTTATGATTTCACAATACAAATACCTGCTTCTGTGAGGATGTTTGGTCAAGTAGGAAATTCCAAGCAGAGACTCAAAGGCTCAGAGCTTTCACACCAAGTAAAGGATAAAGTTATTGAAACTTACAGATCAGGAGGAAAATATCTAAGTCTCTGAATATCCCCGTGAGCACAGGAAGCAAGCGGGAGGTGCATCTATCTTCCAAATTGACTACTGTGAGGCTACAGCTACAGTGTCTAATGGCTGAGATGGAAGAAAATGTATGTCAGTCTGCAATATGCAGAACACTTCATAAAATTCTCCTGTATGGCAGGATGAAAAGAAAAAAAAAACATTATTAAAAATAAGCCATCTCAAAGCCTGCCTCGCAAACCATTGGCAAAATGTCATATGGTCAGATGAGGTCAAACTGTAAACAACTGATCTGAATGACAACTAGTCAGGTTTATCGCAGACCCAGCACATCTCCCAGCCACTTAGCACTAATCTACAGTCAAGCATTGAGATGGCAGCATCATGCTTTGGGCAGCCTTCCAGGGGATTAATGATCCAAAGCACTGGAGTGGTTTATGTCCTGAACTGAATCCTATTGGGTACCTCTGGAAAGACTTGAAAACTGCTGTCCATAAGCAATCCCAAGCAGCTTGAAAGAGCGTCAGCAAACCTGCTAAGAGGAAAAGGTAAAATTGCACCAGACTGGTGTGCAAATTTATTTTTGATCATGAATGAATTTGATCATGAAAGAAGTTAAAATTTTGAACCAGGGTTAACATCTGGAATTTCAACAAAATGTTTAATGCATGTTCATGAACATAAAAAAGAAATTGGTTCTGATAAGGATCTTACTGCCCAGTTGCAACTGAGGGAAATTTCCCTACTTGAGATCATGGAGAAGTCTTTCTATGACCAAAACTGAATCCTACCTCCACTTTCATACCCCAGACAAAACAGTGATGCAGTGAACAGAAACAGCCACTCTTGTTGTTATCCTTGTCTCAGAGAATGGTGCCTCTGAGAACTGAAAGCTTTACAACTTTGCTATCTTAGCACAATTTTTGAAAAAACATTTCCTTCTTGAGCACAGTGGTTAGCACTGCTGCCAAACAGCACTGGGGCCCGCGTTCAATTCCCGGGCTGCTATCTGTGTGGAGCTTGTATGTTCTCCCTGTGTTGAAGAGGGTTTCCTAGAGGTGCTCTGGTTTCCTCCCATAGTCTATGTACATACTGGTAGGTCCATTGGTCTCTGAGAAAACACATCCCTGTTGTGAATGTGTGCATGTCTGTGTTTGTGTCTATGTACAGGACTGGCGTCTTGTCCAGAGTCTACCCTGCCTTGTGCCTGTTGCTTGCCTAGTTAGACTCCAGCTCCCCTATTACCTGTGCTTTTTGAAGTTATTAGAAAATGAATAGATGGATTTCTTTCTTGTTAAATCAAATAAATGTTGTATTAGATATAAAGGAGACAGGGTTTAGAAGAATGTTTTACACAATGACATCGGGGACAATAACCTAAAAACAATATCACAGTGTTTTAGTTGAATATACAAAATCCAATTTCTAACGTCTACATGTGGATCTTCGTTCATTCAACCTTTGCTATTTTTCTTCAATTCTATTTCCAAGTTGATCCTCGTCATGTTTTCAAATTAAAAAACTATGTATACCCACATCATCAACAGCAGGAAGGAGAGGTGGGGGGAGAAAGAAGCGCAGGTCCACATCTTTTGTGCGAGCTAAACCGATTGCTGTTCGGTGATCACTGGCCTGGGCCACGGTTCTGTACTGGTAATCTGCAAGATACACAATATATTAAAATGACAATAGAGTTAAATAAGTCTAATGTTTGGCATGCCTGGGGAAGAACCCAGATGCAACTAACTAAAAGCACATTTAATCTATTGATGAGGTATTTTCAGAAATCGGGGAAACTGAAAATGTTTTTTTTTTTCCAAATGTTACCCAGGGGATTATCATTTTGCTCTTTCAAATGAAATGAAGCTCCTGGCTTACACAACCAGGGGCTGCAGGAAAGTGTGTTAAAAAAATTCCAAAGCACCCTCATCTCAGGATTTAGAAGGCTCAGTACAGGCCCAGTCTGTTCGATGAGGAATCAACATTCCGAGCTTTAGAGCTCCCCTGACACTCTTTGAATATGGGCATTTCCCCTTCCATTCCTGTTTAGTTATTTTTCCCAAGGCTGATGTTTAATGTGCTGACAAAGGCTGATTGTTCTGGTCCACCCTGGAGTTGCCTGTCATTCTGTGAGTGACTGAAAGTTCAGCTGGGACATTAATCAAAACCCCTCTGGGTTTTTTTTTTTATTGTTTCACCCTCCTGTGATTGCACACCCTTTTAAGAAAAGTTTAACGGGGTCTTGATGTTTGCAAAGATTTGGTGCAGAGAAGTGTCCCAAATAGCCATATTCGCATACAGTATATAACGAGTCCATCCCTATACCATTGATAGTGGACTAAAGTATAGTATATACAGTAGTATGTATGGTGAAAAGACATACATAACCCTCCCTTATATGATAAAATGAGCAGAAGTAGGTAATATATTTAATTAAAATAACACTGATCAACTAAAACAACAGGAATCACAAACTTATCATCATAAACTAACGGATCTTCCCCTGCATCCAGCAGATGTCTGTACTTCATCTCTCTTTAATGAGAAGGCAATAAAGCTGTCGGCAAGCCTGTAAAGCCTGTAACTCGACTCCAGCCTGTCATTCCCCAAGCTACTGCAACAGAACTGGGAGTTCTCATTACATTACAGAGATGTGGATTCTGGGTAGTAGGTACTTGGGCAGGGAGAAGCCCATTCGCTAGCTAGATTCGCCTCACAATCCTAGTCAGTTGTGCAGTTAATTTCAAAGCAAACTGCACGTAACCTGAGGCTCAGTTTCATCAACGCTCCGCTCTCCTGCCATTCAAGAGCCCGTCGGCCAGACAGAAGCACAGAAGAACTTTATTTGCCAATGACACATTTGCAGACGTCGGGACACGACTGTGCAATCCAAGGTAAAAAAACAGGAATACGACTGAGCGCATAGTGGGCTTCAAGTTATCCTGCAGCCCTTCCTGCGTACCGTGCCAGTGCGAGTTCTCCGCCAGCTGCTGGACAGCCTGCAGGCGCTCGTCTCGATCAGCTGAGCGGGTTCTCTTCAGCAGCAGCCAGAGGGAGCACTCATGGGGGTCCACATCCAGCTTGCTCAGTTGTTCTTTCAATGCAAATAAGTCATCGAAAGACAGTGTTCAGCGCATCAATGCTTTTCCAAAAACCATATAGTATTTACATAACTGAATGCGAAAGAAAGAAAAGAGAAGGATAGCTATTTTCACAAAAGTCTTTCAAGGGTTTTCAGCTAGCCTGGGTATTGAGTGGTTTGGCGCTTGAGATACAGATCTGGCTATAACCTGCTCAGCTGAGTAAAAGGCAGCTGCTGCATAAGTTGGTGAAGGAAGCAAAGTAAAACAAATGGGAGAGAGAGTTAATTTATACTAAACAGGATGTGAGTCATTCTGGTATTCCAGTTAGAAACTCCATTAAAAATAGAATACTGCTATCAGCATATGTTTTGGAAAAGGGAAAATATTGAATAACTACTGTGTCACAGTATTGAAATTACAAATACTGTACCTTTGCACCTGTGTAGGCACAATATAAAATGTAATATGTATGGAGGGATAAATCTCCTCTGTAAAAATCATGCTATTTTAATAATGAATAAATTGCAGCACAACAGCAAGAGTTATAAAAAATGGTCAGAATGGCACAGGAAGAGTGGAGCAGGTGTTTCCTGACATTAATCTGATCCATTAATAGCAGGGTTGGACCTTTAAGGAACCTGTACAATAGCAGACCCTCAGAGCAGAAAGTTGCATAGCCTAATTTTTTAAACTGTTCTGGTGCGTCTATGACAGACCAAAACTTCCTGACGACAGGAGCACTATGGGTAAGGCTATCGTAGTTTATTCAGATTCATAAGCACAGTAATATGGATACTGTGAGGAAGTGCTGTGTTCCAATAGAAGGTTCCATGTGCATTTTGTTTTCATAGAGTTATGACTTCCTGTAAAAAAACGTGAGCACAAAAACTAGATATGAATAGTATTATTAAGCCAGCAATACCAATTGGTCTCTTCCCCAACAAAGTATGTTTCTATGACACGCCTATGCACTTGTCTGACTTTTTTTTTTTACAAGATTAAAAGAGAGCTCTTGCTTTGTTTATAGTATTCAAGGTAAGCAGCTTTTGTCAGTTTCTGATTCAAGGTAAAATCTCAGATGAGAATTTTCAATGAGCTTTCCTATAGGAATAAGTGAAGAACAGCAATGTGCAATCTGAATACCTTCTGTTCAGTATTGTTGGAGAAGATTTCAAGCTTCCTAAAAACTATTTATCAACATTTACAAGTAGGAATACGAGCATCTGCTCTTTTAAGACTTCTAAAAGAGTGTCAAGACATTTCTATTTGTGACACTTGTGACACTTTCACTCCTCACATGAAAGACCCTTTTCACAGTTTTAAGCTGTTGTTTTGCACTTTTCAGAGAACATCTCAATTGTAACATCAGGGAAACTTTCTTACCATCCAAAGGCCTCTGAAGGATCTTTGTAGATGTTTCTAGCAATCTTCTTGCTGCTCTGTGCAGCTCCTTCCTCACCTTGTATGTGATGCCTGGGGACAAAGTCATGAATATGTGAACATACAATGACAAACAATGATTAAAGTATTCAATATCCTATTCTGTAACATACAATATAAAAATAAATAATTACCATCTTTTTTATCTTGACTTTTTCAGAGTCTTTTTCAAACACTAAATGAAACCAAGAAAAACACTTAAGCACTGAATAACATCACACTGCTTTAAAAAGAAACTGCTTACTCAGTACATCCTTGCCAACACTAAAGTGCACCATTTATAAGACAGCTCTTGTACTGTACATTGCATTACTGTACTGAATACTGTGGGAAAAGAATGTTATATAAGACTTTTCCAAAGAGACTGGAAAAAGCTCTATTAAATAATGCAGAAACACAACGGGTAATGCATTAGATCCCTAGAAAGGTCTATAACTACACTGATACATCCAGAAATGTAATACTAAACTAAAAGATTAATTATTGCCTAAATAATTAGTGTATTTTTAATTCAGTGTACCAGAGTTACACTGGTGTGTTGGTGTGTTGCCTCTTGTGTGGGCCAGAAAAACAGATTGTTACTTAGAGTCTAAATCAGCTACTAAACAAGCAGTATTGAGGTACCGTTAAAGATAATGAAACATATTTTGTTCCTTTAAAGATTATAGATTTTGATCTGAACATGACACAAACTGTCACTAGCTGGTTTCAACAGATACACCACTACTTGCATTATTCGTTTTTGCTTCCTTTTAGCCCTGCTCACAACAGAGCCATACTGAAAAGACAGAAACCTACCTAACTTGCCTATGGATCTATCAATATATACAGAAAGTATTTATCCCTCCTGAGCAATTACAAATCATGTTACAGCCACAATGTTTCATACTCAAAGGGGCAAAAATATTTTTATTAACAAAATATATGAAAAATGCAAAACAGGAATAATTTGTTTACTGAAATTCTCCACCCCACTGAGACAAATGAATCTCTAAAGGATTTTATTTTTTATAATGCGCTTGAGGTTTGCTGATTTTGAACACTAATGCATTAGGCTTTGTGCATCAGCGTATACATGGGTGTCACTAGTTTGCAAAAATGTTTTGTTTTTGCTTTCCTTCATAATAAGGTTACAAGGAGATCTAAACATAATACAAGTACTGTAGCTTAAGGCTGTACTATTATGTTAATAGAACGTTTACTGTTATACTACTATTGTTTTTAAAAATGAAAAAAATAAATGAATACTCATGCAAGACATGCAATCCTAAACAATATGGTCTAATCTCTTTGCTATCCTCTACATTTATATACATCACATATCAGATATAACACACTTTTCCCAAACATTAGAAAAGACAGATACAGATATCAACATAAATCTAAGCCTTTTTTCTTTGGGAAGCCTGTGAAGAAATACTAGATGTCAAATTAAAAAAAACTAAGCTAGAAGGAACTTTTAGAAGCACAGAAGACTTAAAATATACTTAATCAAACGGAAGAAAAGCACAGACAATAAAAAAAATATCAGAGCCCTCAGCCTTGCAGCAGAGAGTCAATTTTTTTACACTGCCTTTGCTTATCCTCACCAGTTAACATTCACATCTATGTTCTTGGGTTATATTCATATCCTTTCAGTGTCCATGCCTGCTTTAAATGAGTTCATATGATTTGATCATTGGCTAAACTGTACATTTCTTTGCAAGGAGATTTTGTTTTCCTATGGATTTTCTCATGGTTCACATAATACAATGAAAGGGACCTGAATCTGGACCTGATATTTATCTATGCCTTCTGGAGCTATCAGTCCTGGAAAGATTTTCAAGGAAATTACACTCATACTGCAACAATTTCTAAGTTTCCCCTTTGGTTTCATTTAGCTTTATTTACGTTTTCTCTTACTCCTCTACTTTTCAAGTTCATATTCTATAATAAACAGTCTATTAGCACGAAGAAGTAAGACAACAGATACATTTAAATAAATAGACTTTCAAGAAGGACTGAAGATCGAAAGTAATGTCTGCTTTTTAAAATTTCCTTAAAAAGTAGCTCTCTGCCTAAACAGTTGAGTTCTACCGTGGCATGTGTTAATTAACTTCAACAACAAGAATAACGTCTCTGTGTGCCTCAATCACACTTTTTACCTTGAAAAACAACAGAAGTCAAATTGCATTCATTAAAGTTATCCACATGAATCATGTGTGGGTGGCTTTGTCACAAGGGAAGGAAAGCTCCCTCTAATTTTCCTACCCTACGCTATCAGTCAGTCCAGGCCACAGTCGCAGTGTCCCCGCCAGGTCCATCCTTCAGTGCAGATTTAGACCCAAGCTTCTATTCATGCAGTCTTACTTACTAAGCAGTCTTACTACCAAACTGGACACTTCAAGACAGCGTGCCTGAGGGAACAGCTTAACTCAAAAAAGCAGACAGATCCAGCACAGAAAAGAAAACATACCAAAGGTCTCCTGCTCCTTGAAGGGGGCGGCGTTGAGATAGATATATGACTTAAGCTTCTCTTGAAGGACAGCTTGAGTATCGACAGTCACTGCTTTGTTCAAAGATACAATCTCATATGTGATAAAAACACAGCCACTGGAAAGGAAAAGACGCAGCAGCTGTTAGCAGCACACATGGACATTTGGTAACGACCACACCCATTATATTCAAATCGATTCTGTTCCAAATTTCCTGGAGATGGATTTTGAATAATGCCTGAGCCTGATTAAACTTTGCTTGGGAAGTCATGCTATTGATGCCGGTGAATGGAAAATTACTTGCTTCCTCTCCTGCCATGTGCAAGGTGCAAGCCCAGTAAGAAACAGACCTTACCCTAAAATAACAGCCCCGGACAACTTCATCATTTTACCTATGATCAAAAAGAGAAATGCATTATTCACCTCCTCAGTATTAAAGTGTATAACCAAATTTATCAATGTCTAAAACAGGTTTAAATGTTGTTTTCTTCAGATTTACCATGATCCGTCAAGCATCACACACTTTCTATTGTTTACTTGAATGCATACTGTAACTAAAATGTGCAGAAAAAAAGATCGAATGGCCCAATCGAATTGCACTTCGAAAACAGACACTGAAAATCAAGCTAAGAAGCACACATTAAATATAATATGCAATGTCATTGCTGAATGATGGTGAAAGAACATCATGCCAATGTCACTCAAAGGTATTTACTGTAGGTTTTAACTGTTTTATCAGTGTGTTCAATCTTCACATGTCAAAATAACAAAAGGATATACAGTAAATATATAATTATGTGTAAGTCATCACTTTCTTATCTACAGATAGTGTAATTATCATCTATATCCAAACAGAACATTTTAAACTGTTGATTGAACTATTAAGTCTTAAACACTTAATCACAGCATTAGGTTAATGTACATGGTGTGGCTGAGAAGCAAGCAACACTGCATTCCACTTAACTTACTATTTTCAGAAAAGAAATTCCACACCAAATGAATGCCAACAGAGACGAGAAAATGGACAACAAAAAATGTAGACAAATTGAGAATGTGCATGTCTAGGTGTCGTTTAGTTCTGTTTCATCCTCTTCAGGTAATCATATTCTGTGTTACTTTCTCAGACAGTTTATTCATTTCCCAGGAGGGGGCCCTCCTAGTTTGGTCAGTAATTTTATTTGTTTCATTGGCAAAACCCATAAGGTCCTATAACAAAATTTTTGCTCAATTAACATTGCTTATTTTGGGGAGGGAGATTCAAATCTATTTCTTTTTTACAATTTTTTACAACAATAAAGTACTTCTATAAAACTATGTTTTCTATAAAACTATTGTTGCCAAACAATATAGAAAGGAGTTTTAACTGTGGTATGTCTAAACACAGTTCCCTGCATTATAAGGGGTGAAATATAAAGATTTATGGCACACCAAAAAAGACAACATAGCATTGGAGCCCTTTGATTCATAAGCTAGTACATACAGTAGTAGTATACTTTTCAATCCCTAACAGTTCCCATGATCAGTCTTGACCAAGTGTATTTGTTTCACTATGCAAGCACATCTCTTTGGACTGAGTGTGACAGACCTGTGTGTGAGAATAGAGGGCTGTTGTCTGCAAACAGTATCAATCAATAGTAAACTAATTAATGGATACTTCTTTTGAAAATGTCATTCTTGCCTTTAAGATTATTGAATCTTTAGACACCAGTATGGCATTCATGGGCAGTACGGGCAATGAGGGCTAGGATCCGATAACCTTGGGGCCTCCTGAGATACAAAAAATACCTTTTGGAATTCTTGATGCTAGACTGTATAAAGATGAATAAATAATATTATAGGTTAGACAAGCTATTCGTCAATAAGCACCTTATTCAGGAGGTAACCCTGCAGCAAGGCCTTTTCTTCATCTGAGGTCATGTGGCAAGATAAATATTTCACTGCCTTGTAGAAATAAAGGACATTCAGTGCAGGCAAAGGGTTAATTCTTGTACAGAAAATAGTAAATGGTACAAATGTTCAGTTTCAGCCACCCTTAGAATATATATTTCACTGAATCAACCACATGTACACTCCAGTTTCTTAGGCCAAGTTAATTAAGTGGAATGAATACTCATGAAACATGTTAAGTAAGTGTAATTCATATTAGAAAGGGGAGATGTAATAGACTACTTACAGATATCCTTCCACAGCAAAAGTCTCTTCACTCCAGGTGTAGAACTGCTCATTTTCCGAGAACAAATCATACAGTAGGCCAAGACAGACATCCTCTGAATACACAATATGTATAAGTAACAAGTAACCTGAAATAAAACATTTAATACATTATTTAACATATTAGCATTTGAAAGTGTTCAGTGGCTGAAATGGGATAAAACAGCTAATATGCCATCTCTTCACAATGGGTACTTGTACTGAACTAATCTCAAATCAACATGGGATACTGCAAACATGAGACAAAAGGTACTGTAGTCAAACTAGACAAAACAGGAACTTTTTTGGTCTATCAGACAGAAACTCAACACAATGCAATTGCTGCCAAACATAATGATGGCAGTATTATGTGATACAGGGATGTTAAAAAAGAAAGTACACCTTCTCAAGATTCTATGGTTTTAAGAAGTAAGACATTTCTGACCTTCACCTACTGTAGTTATCACCAAGTCCTAACAGTTGATACATCTAACCTAATGAGACAAATGACACACTCACTTTTTACTTGGTCATCATTTATTAAACAAAAAAAATCAGCCAACATTCAGAAGCTTTGTGTGAAAACGTAAGTGCACCCTGTCTGCTTCATTATCAGTTAAGAAGGTAATTAGAATCAGGTGCTGCTTAACAAGTGCACATGATTAGTTGATCAGCAGGAAGTGCTTCCAACCTGTACATGAAATCAGAAACTGCCAGTTTGGTCTGAAGCATTCAAAATTGTGATAACACATCATGCCTAGGTCAAAAGATATCTGTGACAGTCTCAGAGAAAGAATTGTTTTGCTGCTCAACAGTCAGGGAAGGGTTACAAAGCCATTTCCAGACAATGTGAAGTCCATCATTCCACATTGAGAAAGATAATTTATAAATGGAGAAAGTTCAAAACAGTTGCCAACCTACCCAGGAGTTCAAATTCACCCCGAGATCAGACTGTATGATGCTTCAAAGAACTCCAAAGCTACATGCAGGGATATACAGGCCTCTGTCGATATGGTAAATAATAGAGTTCACAATTCTATCACTAGGAAAAGACTGGCTTTAGTGGAAGGATAGCCAGGAGAAAACCCTCCTTCAAAAAGAACACTGCTGCAAGACTGAGGTTTGCAAAACAGCACCTGAGTGAACCACAAGATGTCAGGAACAATGTCCTCTAGACAAATAAGACCAAAGTGGAGTTGTTTAGCTGTCTCAGTAAAATGACACGTATGGCGAAAACCCAAAACTGCGTATCACCACAAGAACCTCATACCAAATGTCAAGCATGGAGGTGGAGGGGTAATGATTTGGGTTGCTTTGCAGCTCAGGACATCTACACCTCATAACCATTGAGTCCACCATAAATTCCTCATTATACCAGTGCATTCAAGAGAAAAAATGTGAGACCATCTGTTCAACAGCTAAGGTTTAGCCGGAAATGGATTATACAACAGGTCAATAATCCAAAACACACAAGTAAACCTACAACCGAATCTCTGAAAAAGAAAAGAATTAGGATTCTGGAATGGCCAAATCAATGTCCAGACCTCAACCCCACTGAGATGCTGTGGCGGGGCCTAAACAGAGCTGTGCATAAACAGATGGCCTCAAACATCACCGAGCTGAAGCAGTTTTGTGAGGAGGAGTGGGCCAGAATTCCTCCCAGGTGAGGTTTGAGACTGGAAATGTTTACTTCAGGTTATTGCTGCTAAAGGGGATTCCACATATTACTAAATCACAGGGTGCACCACTGATTTTTTGGTAAAATTGTGTGTTATCTGTCACATGAGGTTAGATTTCTCTACTGTTAACACTTGGTGAGGACGAGGGGAAGGTCAGATAAGTCTTAATATATAAACCCATAGAATCGTTAGAGGGTGTACTTTCTTTTTCACATCACTGTAGTTCTTCTCATTAGATGTGACTGGGAAGCTTGTTAAGACTGAGTGGAACAAACAGGCTTCATACATAAAACCGGGATGTAAATTCCCTCTTTAGCAGGATGGCCACATCTACAGTATACTGTAGTGACTTAGAAATAATGCCCACAGAGCTTTAAAGAGCTTGAGCAAATATAACAAGGAGTAATGTGTAAAATGCTGGAGAGATTTACCCAAAAAGATATGCAGCTGTAACTGTTGCCACAGGTGCTTCTACCCAATATTGAGTTCACTAGTCTGAATATTTATGCAAAGAACAAAATTTATTTTTTTTCTCTATAGTTTTCATTGTACTCTGACATGTGAGCACATCATTGTACTCTTTCATGTGTACTCTGATTTGCCCTTAGAAGTCTTTAGTTTGAGCATTCAGGTTTAAGCTTTAAAAAAATCAGGATTAAGTCTAAAAATTGTGCATGCATCATTTTGTAATTTCACAAAAGGGGACCCCATAGAAAAAGTTTGAAAACTTTTGCAAGGTGCTGTTTGTATCACAAAAACAGCAATGAAAAGCAAATAAGAACTATCAAGGCTGTATCTATGCTAGAAGACGTGTTATATTACATGCTACACAGCTGTTGATACATTTCGCTACAGCAAACATACAGTAGCTTATAAAAAATAAGATACCTAAAATTACTGGTGTGGTGAGGGGGGAAGGCATGGCGCAGGGACAGAAAAAGCAGAAAAGTTAAAATAATGAGATCAGCTACGTGCAATACTTAATATATGTTTGTGAAAAAAACGCCTATATTTAACTGGAACTCATTCAGTGAAAAACGAGACCAAAGGCAACGATAATTTATATAAATTGGGAACAGGGTGCTACTTGCTTAAAAAACGTTTCCGAGAGCCGTACCTGTACACCCAGTAGACTCAAATTCAAACAACTTCTAGTGGTTTTTTTCACTGCGATTCTATTCTTATTCGAAAAAGGGAACTGAAAAAATAAAGCTCATAGCTCTCACATTGTGAATATGTACATTCTTTCTTGACCATTCTGGATTCCGGAATGCAACACAAAGTTTACATTTACAAAACCTGACAAATCTGTGCTTACACGCAGTACAGCTGCTAGATTAATGACACTTCTGGCGAGCAATATACTTTGTGCAAACTTATGAAAAACTAGTAACTGGAATTATCTTTTAATACTACTGATATCATTCTGCACGTTTGCCCGTGCATAGAAGAAGGCTAATTATTTTAAAACGTCTTCACTGTATTTCAGAACAGCTCAAAAGCCCTGAAAGCAACGCCAGTTAATTTGTTACATTTGTAGCTTAAAGATAAATACGTGTCATAACATAACTACTGGCAAACATCAAAGCTTACAACTGCAGCATTAATCATCTCAAAAATAATTTCTCTATTTATTCGAGTTTTAATGTTCAGAAGCCTTTTTATTTTTTTTCGCAGACAGCTTTAGCATTTCCACATCGCTCACCTACTGTCTATAGTGTCCACTCTTCACCAATGTTGGCGACACGTGTCGCAGGAAATCTACGTCATCGCCTACCGTAAACCTTTATATTTTGAATTAATTTACCGTAAGTTTAGAAATATCAGCACAACTTTTGAGCAGTTGGTAGTTTTTTGTTTTATTAAATTCCATGATGTGCTCAAGTAAAGCCGAAGTATCAGTGTTTATCACCTAAAAGCTTTTTTTCCTTTTCTTTTTTTAAAAAAATAGTTGAAAATACGAATTATGTAATTTTTGGAAAAGAAAACCATGACACCAAACCCACCTGTACCTAACTCTTACAAGAATAACCTGAAGCAGTGGTTCTCAGATGTGGGGTTGTGGAGTATTGGAGTGAGAGACCTACAGGGAAATCCAGATTGTTTCTGCAAGTAGTGTTGGTAGACCAGTAGGTGGCTACTAGTCTACCAGAGTCTTCCCTCTGGTCCTCAATTTCCAAACGAGTGCAGCAATATGTTGATCGGTATTACTGTGTTGAAAGAGGTTCCATTCTTGCAATGAAGCATTAAATTGGAGCCCTAATTACTCGGTCATTAAAGATCCCGTGGCAGATTTTAAAAGAGTAGGTGTCCCAGTGTCCTGCCTGAGCTCCACTCTGGACTTATACAAGTTGATTTTCCTAAACTTCTCTTAATTCAATTGGTAAATCCATTACTGCACAGCTACACTCCAGAAGGGGGTCCCAATCTGTGTGTAGTGCTCTGGGAATCTTTTGGATGAAAAGTGCAAAATACACGTAACAAATATTTTTTTTAATTGATCACCTATTAAGAACTGTTTAGTCAAAAATAAAGGAGCAAACTCTTAATAAATTGTTGATAATAATATTAAAAATAAACAATCTGAAAATGCAATCTCATTACTGTAAAGCCAAATCAAATTCTACCCAAATCACTTTTTGACACAGCGAGCAGATAATGGTTAGAATAATTTGTTAATTCATGAAGTTTAATCTATCTAGAATCATGTTATGGTAGTACAACTGCACAGTTTTGGAAAAGGTTGTTATGAAGTGAATCTACATACTGTACAATGAAGAGCACCTGGCTTGTGTCAACATTTCCATTTTCAAAGCAAGGGAATGTTTGCTGAGATTTAGGTGTCCCAGATTCAGTGAGCAAAGCAGTTGCAAAATTTACCTTTGTACACCTTAGTTAAATAGATTCTGGGTAAATGTCAATCAACAGTCCAGGAACAGGGAATAACAGGGAATAGAGATACAGATAGAGAGAGTGAAGAAGACAGGGTAAAGGAAGGAGAAAAACAGAGATATTGAAGGCAAGAGCTCCTTGTTCAGATCATCGGGAAAGACCAGATTGGAGCTAAGTTTTTATTTTTAAGTGTCCCTGTTAAGAGAGTTTGTTATTTTGTTGTTGTTAGGAACTTTGTTTTCATGTGTAAAGAATCCCTTGGTTAAAAACAGCCTCCCCTGGTTATTGGGTGTATTTTTAGAATAGGGACATAGTTTCCCATTCATTTTGTGATAACTGAGTTTACAAAGAGAGATTGAACCACAGATCATATTCTGTTTAGTTTAGAAGGCAGCTTATCTCTTTTTTGGACCTCTGTAGGCATTATTTAAGAGTCAAGTACTTGGTAGCAGTCTGGGGTTTTTCTGGGTGGTTAGGATGTTAGACCTCTGGGATGCCTCATTGGGAAGTTTATACATAGTGTAAAGTCTGTGTTTTACACAGAATATGCTTATAAATGTGTATACATATAAGCCTGTGTGTAGTTTATCGATTGTATTGTCATTATTAATAAACATTTGTTTTGCCCAGTGGAACAAATAACTCATGTGCCTCTAACCATACCAAATGCTTTGGGATATTATTGGCAAAAAAATCATATACAATTTGGGGATTGAGGTCATTTAATTTAAGTATTGATATCTTCTTGATATTACTCTATTTTCATAGCCCCCTATGTGTAACAATATACTGTTTTGAAGCCCAGAACCCAGTCTTTCTTTAACTCATTATGTGTGCAAAGTGAGGCAACATACAGTATAGCCCTTTGGTATACAAATCATTACAGAAAGTGTATTATTATCTATTCTTGAGAAAGAAGGAAAGTTCCATGCTAAGTCACTGAAGCTGAGCAGTTGGATTGATTGCATTTTTGGAGCAATAAGATACAAGTAATGAAAAGAAGGGCAAAAATTGTCTCAGCTTACTGATACTTTACTGTATGTTCTTAAAGATTGGAAAAAAGAAAAAATAGCAAATATAGTTAATCTATAATTCACTCAAATTTGGGATTCACAAATTTGCAATTGCACTTTCATTGTGTTATCCAGGACTAATTAAGAATGTTTGGATCCAGTGGCCTGCAAAGACTTTAACATTCATCAGCTTTTTATTAAAAAAATATTACAAAGACCTAAATATGTTCAATAATAAAACCACATATTTATCTCCTCCAAAAGACACACCCCAAGTACATAGCACTTGACCTTTAACAATGTGTTCCTGTACAATAAGATCTAGGACATACTTTCCGATGTAATTGAATACTTTCAGTCAATGTGACAGGTTGAATGAAGTTCAATAAAGTCTACACTTCTGTTGGATGGAAACCGATCAAAACACTTGAATTCTAGAGATAACCTGTTTTTATTGCATCACTGATATCCCATACATTTAAAATAAAAATAAAATGTTAATATATTGAAACAGCTGAACACTGCCATTGTTTTTTTTTTCCTTTAAGCTCAGACACACTTTCTGTGTTTTTCCACTGGAAATTGAATATTTTGAAATTTTTACAGATTATGAACTAATTCTTAGCTTTCTCAAAGAGAGCTGATTTTGAAATTATTAATGGTCTGGCTGGAATCCAGATATGTTATATGTGTTATGTCTAGGTCAAAAGGGTTTTTCAGCCATAGGGCCAACATTGATTGGCAGTAGGACCTTTTTTGTGACCTTGGTTTTTGTGAAACGTGACATTACCTCTTGAAACCTAGCAATATTGGGAAAGTGGTGTTCCAGAGTTGTTTTGCTTTTGTCAGATTGATATTTCTGAACCCACAAAAAACCAAACAGCATTGTGCTGCCTGTTATAGTATCTCAATTCGGGGATGTTGAGCACATTCTGACTCTGAAGGGCATTAACAGAAGGAAGTGGACCAGAGTCAGGTCTGTTACAGATTGTTGAAGAAAATAAGATGTCATCACGAGACTAGAACCACCTCAGACAAAACATGCACGCACAATCCTCAAATCATATCCCGTAATCAAAACAAAAACCCTTGAACCAATCAAAGTGTCCAGCAGTTATTGACCTTACAAGCCCCAATTTTTAGACTGATGGATTGCTGTTTTTAAGCAGCTGTATCCAAGTGGAAAACCATAGTCATGGCTCTGTTTGCCACAGTGTCTCAGGTGCAAGTCTCTTGGAAGGCCCGTATCACACTCTCGTAAGCCGGAGGGGGGGTCTGAGTGGCGTGAAAGCCGCGCAGGCTGCTGCTGCACCAGAAGGAGTCTGGCCGGGCCGGGGTAGCAACATTTGAGCCGGAGCCGGCCGTGCTCCGCGGCAGCGTGGTCTGACTGCCCTCCTCGGCCTCGCGCGCGATTTGGCTGCACTGCAACAGCGGGTGGAAAGTGGAGGCCCGGAAGCTGGGTTTGCGCCCCAGAGGGTCTGGCTGCTCCAGCGAGGCCTGCCGGTGAAAGGTGAAGGCCGCGCTGGCGAGGCTGTTGTTGCTGCGCCTGTCGTAGCTGCTGTTGCGGTAGAAGCCGGAGCGGCTGTGCGAGGGAGAGCGGGACTGCCGTGGGTTTCGCGTGGAGATGCTGGCTGAGGCCCTGCGCCTGGACATCCACGTCAGGAAGACCCACACCAAAGAGCCGATCAGCAGGCCCACCACCATCGACAGGCAGAAAGCCAAGATCAAATTATCTGAGGACAGAAAAGCAGGAAACATCATTACTGGCAAAAACAGAGTCTCATTAGCATGGGTGCCATAAAACACTGGCCACATAACATGTAAAATACCACAAAATCTAATTTAATATCTTATCGGTATTGTCCCTCTTTTTTCTTGCTTACGGCTTTTGTTCTTGCAGCCCATTTTTTCCAGACCAAACTACTATTTATCTGAGAAGGTGCCTTGGAGCAAAGAAGTTGGAAGCTGAGTTGAAGATTCAATACAATGTACAACGTATTTTCTGAAGTACCCCTCTGTTTTGATTACACTGTGGATTTAACGTTTTTTACATTGATTCACTACCACCAACACGACATATTTTGCGATATAACAGTGGGAATGGTTATGTACTACAGGTATGTACTACAGTTTAAGTATAACTGCCCAGGTGGTTAAAAAAGTGGTTACATTTTCTTAATAATAATAATAATTGCTTACACTTATATAGCTCTTTTCTGGACACTCCACTCAAAGCGCTTTACAGGTAATGGGGACTCCCCTCCACCACCACCAATGTGCAGCATCCACCTGGATGATGCGAGGGCAGCCATAGTGCACCAGAATGCTCACCACACACCAGCTTTCAGTGGGGAGGAGAGCAAAGTAATGAAGCCAATTCATAGATAGGGATTATTAGGAGGCCATGATTGGTAAGGGCCAATGGGAAATTTGGCCAGGACGCCAGGGTTATACCCCTACTCTTTTTGAGAAACGCCCTGGGACTTGTAATTGACACAGAGAGTCAGGTTTTACGTCTCATCCGAAGGATGACGCCTATTTACAGTATAGTGTCCCCATCACGATACTGGGGCATTAGGATCCACATGGACCACAGGGTGAGCGCCCCTTGCTGGCTCCACTAACACCTCTTCCAGCAGCAACCTTAGTTTTTCCCCAGGAGGTCTCCCATCCAGGTACTGACCAGGCTCACACCTGCTTAGCTTCAGTGGGTTGCCAGTTGTGAGTTGCAGAGTGATATGGCTGCTGGCTGGCAATTTTCTTGTTGAGAAGTTACTGTTTATAAGGCAACAGATCTCCTACAGGCCATCAACTGTAAACTTTACGGCTTCAACTCACACAATACAGGAAGGAACATAAAACTCTTCAACTGGACCACAGCCCCACACCCAGGAGCACAGGACGTAAACAGGAGGTGCAGACAGACAAGAAAGACTTGAGCTGGCACATACAGGTGGTGGACAAAAAATGGAATCCCTTGAGTAAATGAGGGACACCAAGTATATTGAAAGGCCTTCCAGACAGGTGTGACTTATGCTTTAACTTATCAAATAAACAAGCATAGAGTCCTGTATTAAAATGGTGGACAGGCCTGGTTACCTACCATTATGGGCAGCATGATTGCAAGAGGAGACCTCAGTGACTCTGAAAGAGGGGTGATTATTGGGGCAGTTTGGAAAGAGCTTCAGCAGCACAACACAGATTGCTGATTTTTCACAAGATCTAAGCAAAACTTAGGGGATGTCAGCATGGAAGGGGATAGGAGGGAAGCATGAGGGAAATACATCATCAGCAAAAAGGCAACAGTGGGAAGAGGTGTGTATTAAAGAATCATGATAAATGTACATACATTTGAAGTTCAAGGAAAACAGGTGAGCACCTTTGGTTCAACTGATTGCGCATTTTAAACTGGGGCACAAGCACCCAGTTCAATCAAAAAGGCTCCACCAAGAACTCCACATAGTCGGATACTATAGCTAGGCAGCAATTAAAAAAAGACAACCAAGCAGTTGCGTAATGTGATAGGATCAGGTGAATCATTCTTCACCATGTACTTTCATGTACTTCATGTGATTTTATGTGACCTGTATGTTTTGCTTGTGTGTTTTGTTCTTTTATGGGAGAAGCCAAAGACAAATTTCCACAGTAGTGGACAATAAAGTAACTATGTTCTCAACAAATGGGTAAATCCACATGTGATGAAAACCTAAAGAACTCTAAAGACCTGAACTCTCAACAGTCAAGGGTCCCGGTGGTTCTTTAATGTTATGGGGTGCATTTACGTGGTATGATTTGTGTGCACTCATTTCCTTAGAAGGTAGCACCAATGCAAATGACTACTAAGTGGTGATGAATGACCATCTGCACTCCATATTGCAGCATTTCTTTCCTGTTGGGAAGGATGTCCTCCAAGATGACACTACCCCCATGCACAGAGTATGTGTCATCACAACCATGTGACACTAATGTTATCCATATATCAAAGCCTTCTCAGTCACCAGATCTGAACCCAAGAAAGCATTTATGGAATTTTCTGGAATGATGCCTGAGACATTTTGCATCTCCATCAGGCATCACCTCATCATGCAGAATTCCAGGCTGGCTCTATTCCCCAGTACCTAGAGATGTCCCAAAGCCTTGCTAACTGACTTTAGATACTGTAGGTGTTTCCATTTATTTGTCCCCCACCTTTACTTCAGTCACAATAATCAGAATTACAGCAATACTCAGCTCCTTACATAGTGGTTACCAGTCCCACAGGTTTTACATCACACCAGTTTACATGATACAAGTAATAGGCTTATTCCATGCTGAAAAAAAGGGAGAAAGAAAACACAACGTTTCGGCCATGAAGCCTTCTTCAGGTGTGAGAAAGACAGGGCAGTAAGCAAAGGTAATGTAGCGGGAGAACAAAAGCTGGGAGAGAGGAGGAGCGAGAGGCGGGAGCAGGGGACAGAAAGAGAGACCAATCAAGAGGTGTGAAGTCAGAATAGGTGTAGAGAGGTGTGAAATGAAACCTTCAATGAATAGAGAGAATTTAGAAGAAAAGTAGTCTGTCGTTAAGCGAAAGGGGAAGATGTGATCCTAACTGCAGGATAATTTTGGTTTCTGTAGTCTTTCTGTAGTCTTTCAGTTTACATGATGCTGACTTCATCCACTGCACTGAGTGCCCACAGGACATGCAGACTCAGGCTGAGCTGCACCAAGCGGCATTAGCTATTGCACCACTGGCAATACAATACTGTAACAAGATTGGTCTGGGACTGTGCAGGGCAGCCTCCCAGAGTCAGACACCTACATGTAACAGCATAGAAGCAGCTCATTGCTGTCTGCTGGTAAGGTACAGTAGTTTGTATGGGAGAAGTGCAGCACCATCATCTGTTTCACTGCACTCAGAATTGTCATGATGTGAAAAATCAAAAAGGCCTGTTGCTTAGCACACTGGGACTGATGATTGTTCATAGTTAATGTTCATTGCTGCTCATTTGTATGTAGTACGTGATGTCCCTGTTCTATGTACAGCGACATCTACATGCAATGTCTTTTCGATTATTATGTTCTTGCATTTGACACCTGCTGAGGGGGTTTGGGACAGCGATGGAGTACTAATTCCCCTTTCATATGAGACTGACTAACTAGTAGTTCAGTGAAAGCCTATAGCTGAATGCAGTTATATTTTTAGATTTTTCCATTGCTGGTGTGGTTGCCTGAGTTAAAGAGTTATTTTCTCATCTGTTTTTTTTTAACTCCAGCCTTTAAGAACATATGGTCTAATTGACTGATTTATGTGCAGATTTTGTCTGAAGATTCTAAATCGGATAACAATTTATCTACTCGAAAGCTTAGTGCTTCAGGTATTCATACAATTAAGTCTCACCAGATACAGCATGACTGGTAAAATGAATCCCCCCACATATTCTTTCCATCGTCTTGTTTCAAACTTTATAATTATCAACCCCAATATCATACATAATAATAATCAGTGAATTATTTATTATGTAGTTATTATCCATCTGTTAAAAATAGAACTTTGGCTATTCAGTACTTATTGGTCAATATTTAACTTACTCTTTTTGGCAAAGGTTCTAAAGTAGGCTGTTGCAACTTAGTTACTGTACAGGCTTAGTTCTTTTCCAATAAGATCTCTGAGCCATTTCATTCTGACTTCAGATCAATGTAAGGTACAGAAACAGTCCTGTTACTTAGTGATCTTTTTACCTTTCCTTCTTTTGTAAGACCTCAGTTTTGCCTTTGCCTTTGATACTGTTGATCATACACCATCTTAATGAATAGAGTAGGGTGGGGCTACTAAAAATGCTTTCTTGTGATTTAAATCTTATTTAACTGAAGAACAAACGCTGGTCATTGTTTATTCTTAACAAAGCTGGTCACATCTAGCAGCCAGTAGGACTATTTGTAGTTTGAAGTTCTTTTTAGTTTCTGTCTGTTATCATGTGGTCAAAATCTTCATCGTTATAGCATTTCTTTGTTGATAATATTTCCATGAGGCTTGATTTACATATTTGCCTGCAACTTTCAATCAAAGACTATGCTTTGCTGTACTGCTTAGATGATGTTAAAAATGAATGCAATAAAATGCTAAAAGTTTAAGTGGCTTAAACTAAACTTCCAGTCCAGAACAGAATTAATTAATGATATCTGTCATATATATACTATATTTTATGCTATTTAACAAATGTCTCATTGGGTAATAAGCAAAATGCCAAATTAACCTAATAATTAGATAACTAATTCTTTTTGTAACCTTTCTTTTATGTTGATTTCATGTCAATGACAATTATCAGTTCAAAAGAAGACGTTTAATTTGACAGTATGTAATAATATTAAGATTCACACATACAGTACAGTACCATAAAAGGAAAAGAAGACAGGACCCAAACCAAAATAAGGTGCAAGTGCGATAGATTCAGCACTGAGAGATAGGGAAACAGTGTCACACAAAGCATTTACTATTGCAGTGGAATAAATAGAAATATTGCACAGTAAATAGAAACAGTAGAAATCCATGTAATAAAACATTGAATGTGTTGTTTCCTTCCCATCTTTTTTCACTTTCCTGCTGAGGGGTTTGTAGGCGTTTCCATTTGGCATCTTTTTTGATTGTCTGGGAGGAGGCCCTTTTGCTTTTCTGAAATATGGGATTTTGCAAAAATGATGGAACCCATGAGACAAACCATAAAATATGGAACTGTCCCAGGATAAATGGGATGTAAGGTACATTTGATTACAAATGCTCTCCGCAATTTGTTTTATTACTCTTATTATCAGCTACGCCATCCTGTAATATCTAGATTATTAATATTCTTTCTCTCAATGGTTTTGAGAGACATTTCTCTCAGGCTTATTACTATAAAAAATAGCATTTTCACAGATTTTGTGTCCCCATACAAAAAACACCTTCAGAACTGTCTGAAACATTTTCCATGCACTGTATATAACTTCACTTTTTACTGCACATAGCACAATACTATATACTATATTTTTCCATTTATCCTGTGACAAGAGCACACTGCTTGAAAAAATACCTACAGTACTTAGACTGATGGCATACACCCACAGATGTATTTAAGTGTATTATTATAACAGGAGTGCGACAGGAAGATTACATTCAATTTCTTTAAGTAAAAGAAACTTACCTTGACTTGCTCAGCATTGGCAAAGTAAATATTCTCATGATAAAAATTGAATTATTTCTCAGTGGTAGCTTCAACTACAGTATCTGAGGCAGGATGTGTTATCAACATAGACAAGATGGCACTGTGTGGTACAACAGATATAGTGGAAGATTTTGTCGAATACAAAGCACTGCATTGTACCTATTTATTCTCGAGATTGAGATTAACAAGACTTTTTTAAAAACATAAATGAATAAATAAATATGAGTTGTAGGACAAAAATGAATGTTGTTAATTTTTACTTCTGCCAAACAGACTCTTAAGGAACCCAATTTACAAAAAAACAAAATGTAAGTAAACTTTCTTAGTTTTTGCTGAGAAATTCACAAACACAAGGCTGAGCAATTCAAAGGAACAAATAATTTAAAACAAAACATAGTACAATTTTCAAAATCCTTATGATGAATTTTAAAATAGTCCAATCTAAATTTTAATTAAATGTAACTGATTTTTTATGAGTCTATTATAACTAGTTGAATGTTGAATTCATTAATACATTTTATATATTACTTACATTATAAAATGGGTTACTAAGGTTTCATAAATATTCTATGTACTCTAAAATGTAGTTTTAATGGAGTTTTTTATTGTCTCAGATCACAAAGGTTTTGCTTATAAAGAACACCAAAGAAACCGTACACTAATGAAGTTCTATGAAGATACCAACAAGAACAACGGTAATGATAATTCAAATAAAAATCTTACCTATGAAACGGGAATCTGTGTTTGCAAAGAGATTGAATTCAGTGTCATTTCCAGCCATAACACCCAGAAAAATAAAAGGACAAAAAGAGGTGCAATTCACATGTAGACTAGCCTATTGGCTATTCATGTATTACTGAGCTCAACAACACAAAACCTTTCCACAAGACAGTCTGGTGTGTTTTTTGTTTGTGAAAAAGGAAGCCTCACTGTCACATTTCCTGCTTTTCTACTTAAAATTAGCAACCGCGGCCTTATCTGTGAGCAGCAGAATTCCTGACAAATGCAATAGTTTCCTTTCCCATCATTTCCTCAGGTTTAATGAACGTAGAACAATGCTGCCAGACTTTCGTCATTGGCAATGGCAAGGAGTCTCCGTTTTCATCTGTGAAAAGATGACTGTTTCATGTCACTATCTTGATGACAGAATCCTCACACTCCTTACAGAATGATGACTGACCTGCCTCATTGTGAAAATGAGTGCTGTGAAATGGGAAAGTTAGTTTCTCCAGTTTCTTAAATATATATTTCACCAATAAAGACCGTATCTTAATGTACCTGCATTCCATGACGTAGAGAACACACATAAATTGAACCTAAAATGGGTAGCACTAAAAATTGGTGGTGTGCAGTATATAGATACATACTGTATACTGTATCTATTTTAAGGAGGAACTTATTTAAAATGTTTTTATTTATGTTCTCTGTAAAGCTGAATACAGACTGACTTAAAGGAGCTACTTTCATATTTTTTTAATTTGTTGTGTGGATTAAAACAAAATATTAACTTTTCTGTTCTTTATAGAAGTGTTTAAACTGAAACTAAATGAATACTTTGGGCAAAACTGTAATCAAGCTACCAGTGAGTCTTAGAAGAAACACAGGCGTATATCCAGACTGAAATGATTTGTACCAAAACATTCCATTCACTTCTTTATCATATCCCTAGTAACTTACTTGTGGGTGACAGGACTGCAGTACTATCAATTAATCTCTACAGATCCTTAATTACTTTCTCAGAAATTAATGAATTCTTACTCTCTTTTCTGTCTTAGGTCTTAGACATAGACCATGTGTCTGTCACCACACTCTGACTAGAAGATGGCTTAATAAGGTGATTGATTGAATGCATATTTGCTCTAAACGATCAATCAGCCAATCAATCAATTCTAGGACCTGCTCTCCAGCTATAAAAACTTTACAACAGTCAGTTTTCAAGGAAACAAAGTGGATCATGAAGACATAGCATTAACAGTACGACATTTACCATATTTCTGGTGTTCATTCCTTCTGTGAGTGTTTATTCCTTTAAACAAAATTGCTATTGACTTCACCCCTGTGTGACAATTATGAGATGTAAGCCCGCTTCAGTCTTATTTCAAGCACTTACGATGTTTTAGTCTTTAAACAAAATTATTGTCTCGTTTTCTTTTGCTTTGGCCAGTCCATTTGGGATACACCTTTTGTGGCACTATTATCAATGCTGGTCTTAATGCATGTGAAAACATGCATTATTCAGCACTCAGATGAGATCATCTTTAAACATTGGACCTTTCATACATATAGAAGGTAATAAAAAATAACAATACAGACCTTGATGCAGAATAATATGTAGGGTATAATTGAAACTGATATTCATGGCAGATCGTAGGTTGGAAAATAATTATGTTTTTACATTATGAGCTGCTAAAGGAGTCTTTGTTTTTTTTTTCTCCCCTGTACTGGTGTGTGAGTATTCTAGTAATAATAAAAGCTTTGATAAGGCACAAAGTAGAAACTGTGACTCCCCTTCAGTACAGAAAATCAGGCACATTCTTTCCACTTGGAGGTGATGGGACTCCTAGGCTGGAACTTCCTTTTATTGTTGCTCCATAAAATCGCTCGCAAGAAAATCCCACCCAATCTGTCCGTTTTGCATTGCAAAGGGAGGATTTCTGAAGTGCGCGCTCCTGCTGCTGTGCATGTTTTTCTTTTTTTTAAGGGTGTGCCACTTTTTGGAATTTATATTGTTAAGATGTGTAATTGCCAAAGGCCAAAGGTCTGGGACCCCACCTTGCCATTCACATTTGCAAATGAGCAGAACATTTAAATGTTGCTTTTCTATGATGCTTGTTTTTAATAACGAGGGTTACATTTGGTTAATTGAAGATAGATTTTTTCTTCAAAAGTTTGGATGTTAATGGGATTACAAAATGGCAAATGGATTCTGGTTTAGTGTCATCCAGTTTTTGCTCAAATCATTATAGTCCCTTAGCAGACATGATGCCAGAAATAACTTCTTATATATCTTTTTTTACTCTACCCACCATTTGATGAAGTCTAAACGTAACTAATTAGTAAATCATCCCCACAGTAAGACTGAAGATTTGTATTAAGATCGTATAAGAATAAAACATTTTTTTTCAAAATCTTGAAAAATGTCTTTATGTGAGGTACTGTACTGTATAGTCAGGGACTACTAAATACAGGAAAGTTCCACTAATTTCCAAGACAAATGCACATGAAAAGGAATATTAAGGCAAAATAAACAGAATATAAAGAGTGCATGTAAAGATGACTTCTGCAGTATCAACATTCATTTGGTTTCCAGAAGACATTAAATAATTACCCCACATGCAACAGAGACAATTTCTCTTGACATTGTTACAACTAATCCTTGGTACTTGGATGAACCTACCTTCATTTCAGTTCCTCTTCTTGGTGTGCGACTAATTACCTTAACTTTTTCCTGACTTCCATAAAGGATAAGAATCATGTTCCCACTGAATAATAATCCATCCATTTTCTAATCTCTTCATCCAATTCAGGGTGGAGAGGAAGCAGGAGCCCATCCAGGCAAGTGTAAGGAATACGCCCCTGTGCATAACAGAGATCTTGGCCGCCCGGGCTGAGGAAGGTCTTCTTTAGCTCAGCTGGCAAGACCCCTGTTGAGCAATACCAGAGACCTGGGTTCGTGCCCGTGTGGTGGAGGGACGAACTGGGGTAGAAGCAGTGAGGGCACAAGCCTGAGAACCTGAATCTGTTACACAAGCAGTAGACACCAGATGGAATACAAACTGGACTGGATTCCAGTTCATCTCATGGCACTCACCCAAACACACTCTCACACCAGGCCCAGTTTTCCCAGAAGCCAATTAACCTACCAGTATGTCTTTAGACTGTGGGAGGAAATGGAAGCTCCCAGAGGAAACCCACATGAACATAATAATAATAATAATAACAACAAGAAGGAGACGAATTTATAGGAAACCAGTGCTTCATTTTTCTATCCTTCTAAAACGGTAGAACAAGATGCAGCAGTATGTTTTGCTAAAATTGAGCACTAGGTGGCAGTAACAACCCAAGGTCGTAAAAATTCAAAATAGAATGTCACGGGAAATTTGAGGAAAAGACAGATTTTTACAGAGAGATTAATAAAAGGTAAAGGAGTTTACCAAAAACGCACTTCTCCATTCTTTCTTGAAAACTGAAAAAAATGAATACGTTGAGCAATTCTTGGCTAGAAGTGGAATATTGCTTAATAAGTTGCTAGGGTGAATATTAATCAAGTAATTTAAAATAAGCTTATGTTACGTTTTTTAATTTATTTTTTTCCCGTATTGTTTCATTAAATAATATATGTTATTAATAATATGTTACGATTTGCCTTCTAGTCACTTAGCAAGAAATATTCATAAAATATCCTGTTAAATGTGTCACATATGCTTTTAAAAAGAAGTTCACAAGTATTTTAAATACCTTTTAAGAATTTTAATTTTAATATAAAAAGACTTTGACGCTATCCAGGATGGATGGTACAGAAATCCAGGCAGGTAAATGTTATGTAAGAACAAAGCAAGAATATAATTACAATAAGTATTTAAACTTTCTTTGAGTCTGACGTGAGTTATGATGAAGATTTAGGTATGTGTCTAATCCCTCATCCAGACAAAGTGATGAAACAATAACAAGGTCAACAAAATGCTAGGATACACTTTGCAAAGTGTAAAATTGCAAAGTGTAAAAGGTAAATTGTGTTATAATTCCACCGTGTAGAATACATGTTCAAGATTTATTAGCATTAGTTCCAAAACTGGCAAAATGACCTCAAAGGAATAATTTAAAAAGACATTTTAAAGAAATTGACAGTCATTAATGTTTAAATATAGTAGAAACTACAGGGTTGTTACAAATATTTCAAGGCCAAAAACACATTGACAAAGTGAATCCATAGGATTACTTTAGGACCAACAGTGAAATTGGGATCTGTGGATGTGAAAACTAAGGGTTTGGTCAAACTGCTTAGCTTTGTTGTTAAGTCAGATGCCCTGGGATCCCTTAAGGAACAATTAGGTAAGATTTTTAATTAATAAGCAGCTTGCAATCAAGGAAACTAAATGTATAGTACTAAGTGACTTCCTCACGTGTGTAGCCTTTCTAATGTGATTATTTCTGAGGGCAAGCAGAAAGAACATCATCAAGCCTTTTCAGCATTTCTGCACATGCTAAGTCACTGCCCACAACTTTTACAAATGATCCTATTGACAATGATATCTCCTACAAGTCGGTCACTCAAACAGATGACAACAAAGGTTGACTGGGAAGAGAACATCACTAAAAGTTCAGAATGAGCTCATCTACTCTGCCAAGGTAAAGGTGGACTTGAAATATGCTGTATGGTACTGTATGTTCTCTATGCTTGCCACAGCAGAAAAAGTCTTGTGAGAGAGGTGCAGAAATGCCCTTTCTATAGCAAGAGGTTTTAATATTGGCAATAATTCTGGATCCCAGTCTCAGTGCAGGCATTTTTACTAGGGACACATTCCAAGCATTTCCATTGCAAGGCACATTGCATCACAAAGCACTGCAAGCCACAAGCCTGATCTTTCATAATGTGCCGCCAGTCACTCTAGCCAAGACACACAACTGCATTGCCTGAAAGCACAATATAACTGATTATGCAGGGTAAGGGCAAGGCTAGACTTTGAGCGTTGTTTGTCTGAGTGGACAATGCCTGATCATTAGTAAAACCTCTGGAGGCCATTCAGAGCATTACAGCTGACCTAGAGGGCAGCTCTTACTGCAGTGTATAGCAGCACTGCAGCCATAACATCACAAATATAGCTTATCCAAAGCATTTGAATAGAAACACAGAGTGTGTCTGGGGCCCTGACTAGCTGTGTTGGTAGAGCCTGAGACTCATAATCTCAGGGTAGTGGATTCATGTTCCATGTTGGGCACCATGTTGGAGGTTGGGCACGAGGCTAACAAACCTATCCCATAAAAAAACTAATGTTATGGAAACAGCAACAGGATGCTGTTGCCCTACATGCCGGAAAGCATAATGGGCGAACATCCATACATTCCACAGAGTGTATTAACTTGATTTTTTTTTACGTGAAGTCCTCAGCACATTTATTTATTGAAACATCCTTCCAGTGCAAAACACTGTGCTACCATGTCTCCCGATTATCCTGCACCAAAACCAAATAACCATTTAATTAAAAAAAGGTTGGATATATAAAAAAAACTGCTTCTGTCAGGGAAGCTCAAGGTCATGGTGAATTATTATTATTTTTATTGTTGCAACTTCAAATACCAAATGAGTAACTATTAGTTACGCAGTAACTAATCTTCTCAGTGGTTCTTAATTGAACATCACATTAACACATGAAAGGGCAGTTTAAATCAGCAGTTGATTCCAAGCACTAATTAATGTCTTTGGGCACAGAAAGCCAGGTCCCATATCACTCAATACACTCAGTTAGAAGACGGCATCAGTCACGGAAATAGAAGATTAGAGATATAATTCCTACAGTCTCAATGATGGAAAACCCTAAGCTTCCTTTAAGCACCGACATTTGTCAGCGAAGGTTCACCTCAAGGACCAAGTTCATTAACTCCAAACCAGTATGACTAAAATTAATGTTTCATGTCTAGGAAAGAAGACCACCCTATGCATGTACTGTATTTGTGTACAGTTTAAGATTAATATAATTTACAGTATATGTACTTTTTAACCAACAGAAAGTGCTGTACAATAGCACAAATATAAGTCACCTCTGTACAGTCCGCCATCTGAAATACATTCAGATCTCAGTGATTTACAATATGTTCTCTGAAAGTTATGATGGCAAAGGTAGACTTAAAAAAAATAAACAGAGGAGAACATAAAATAGTAGCCTACAGTGGGTACTGCAGGGTGTGACATATTAGAAGTTAAAATGAAAATAAAAACAATACGAAAACTGGAATTGAAGTATGAACAACAAAGCAAATCACAAGTAATCGGTAAGACACCCAAAGATTGTATATATTAAATAAACATAGAAAATCTAATAAAGTAGCGTGACACTGTAAAACACTTCCAATGGGACTCAAAAGGACAGCGTCTTTTTTGTATTTAAATATATTAATAATTTATTATATACTGAGCTAAGTGAAAGGCTGTATCCTTGCGAACACTGACAAGACACAAAGTGTGTCATGAAAAAACAACCATTGAGCCAACCACATCCATCACACCAACATTATACGCAACACTTTTTGGGGGGTGGGGGGAGAGGGTGAGAAAGCTATTTTAATTTTGGCTTCTTCCTAACAGCTGCTGCAACTTTAACAACATCCTTTCAATATCTCATGCTGAATGGATGCAATGGCCAGTTCTTATCTTTAAAATGTATTATATTTAATAAATTTTATAGTAAACGGCTAGTTCTTTTTTGTTAACTACTCCTCCCACTCATTAACAGTGTTAGGCTGACAATTTACAGGGTCGAGCTGCAAAAGTGAACTTTTAAACATTCGTAAATGATTTGCACTAGCTATGAACATACTGTTATATTTATTTTTTTCTTCACCATGCTGCACAATGTTTAATTCTGTTGATTGGCGTGAAGGTGCATTAAGAATTCAGCCTTCCGATTTATGCAGAATTGCTTTGAAGCATTCTCTCCCTAATTTACTACAGACTCGAAAAAATCTACTCTTGTTCTTAAGAGTGACTTTTTATATATCCGCCCTTTCTAGTCGTCAAAGGAGGGGGCCAGCGAAAGGGACGAATCCCGGCTCTACTCCCTCAGAAAAGCGAATCAAGACAGCAACGCATCACGCTGCGAGACGTTTTCAGCGAATTTAGAATAAAGCTGCCCAAAGGAGAAACATTGATACAAAACAAATTTTAGCTAAAAAAAACCGGAAACATATTGTCCTTGATGTATCCAGTCTCCGATATCAGAGCAAAACACGCTAGGAGGTTTGATACAATTGACTGGCAACTGGATACACAGCAGTTTGGTTGTGTTTCTATTGGCAACTGTAGTAACCAAAGAAGCCTCCTCCAAGTTTACACGCTTCTCAGACTATAACCAAGAGGTTTGCACATTGGTAAGGCTTTTGAATCCTTCAATCTTTTATATCATAAACGCTTTTCCGTTTAGATTTATTACTTTATTACTCTTTCCAATAACAGTTGCATTTAGTTAAAAAACATTTTAATGTACAAAACATCGTTTCACTTTGATATTGTACGTAAAGTACAAATTAATTTGCACATTAGTTTGGAATGTATTACGAAGGCTAAATGCTGTATTGTTGCAATTTAATTTGATAGTGTTTATTGGCATATGAAAGATTTCCCTGTAATGCACAATGGAGCCTATAAATCAAAACATATACATGTATTGATTACTCATTGGTTTTCATTTGGGTCTAAATTATGATTTAATTTGTCTTTGAGGCTGCTATACGGAAGTGGTTCAATTTTTAAATTGCATTTTTTGCATTGCATTATTTTTAGTTTGAAGGAGTAAGATAAAAAAAAAACTGCTTCCTGAATTCATTTAACACTTAGAAATTTGGTGATTTCGTAACATAGTAAGAACGATTTAATTCAAGTGAACTGTCGTACTTCTTGAAATATACTCGTCCACTAAACATAATCCTTTTTAATTTAGCTGATTTTGGTTATATTCCCTAGAAGAAAATTGAAAGTGTGCTTCATTGAATAAAATGCTCACTATTTGTTCAATGAGAAAATGTTTTATTAATTATATAAGATTCCTAAACATTTTTTTTTCAAATAATTAGTGAATCCTTCCCATTGCACTGCTTTTGATCTTTTTTTGTCTCTCTTTTCTCATGATGATATTATTAATAACCACGTTTTTCTTGGTTACTTTCTGTTTTATTTGGGACGCAGTGCAACTTTATCTCCAGTACAACATATACTGTAATACAGTGCACAAATATTAATTCAGCTTTTACTGGGGGATGTTGTAGAGCAATAATCCCACTGAAAGTACAGCTATTTAGAAGAACAGTTATTTTGTAGTCAATGCATTCAATGAATTCATACATTCAATTGGCAGAATTTCAGGGATTTTTCACTGTACATAAAGAATACAACAAACAGAAAGATCAAAATCCATATTCACTGCTACTACACGAGGCCAATAGCATGGTTTTCAATGAAATGGCTTGTAGTGTGCTTAAATGCACTAAGAAAACAAGAAAGACTTTTAATGACACTATGTGGAAGCATAGAAGGAAGGGAGAAAGAAGAGACTCGACTCCATCATGAAAAGGATTGGCTTTTTCCAAGCACAGATGAACAAGTTCAGAGCTGTGCCGTTTGGGCTGGTCACTGTGTTATCAAGGGAAGTGAAAGCTTCATGCACCAGTCAGATTCTGGTTTGCTGTTCTGCTGTGGCTGGCCTGTCTTCCTCCCTGAGTTTTAAAAGCATGTGCATTGCCAATCATGGGGGATGAATGGATCCACCCCCTTTAGGTATTGCGCTAATTTCTGCAATGTTGCAGCATAGCTATAAAACCATTTCATGTCCTTATTAGAAAAGGCCAATGCAAATCCTCTTATATTTTAAACAGCAGAAATCCAGGGATTTAGAAAATGTCACTTCTACATTAGTTTGTAATAATAAAATGTATGGGGTGGGACTGTTAAGCATCAATTTTCTGGTACAGCTACTGAAACAAAGTTATTCTCTTTTTAAATAGTTGAACACAGGTTAATATAAAATGTATCTATATTAGTACCTGTCTTTCTGTTTACTCATCTCCTTGTCTGGCACTCTTCTTTGTCTGTATTATGTATCTATTCATTTATTATAATTGTAAATTGAAGAATAAAAATGCTGTCCTAATGTTTGTGTCTCCGTGTGACACTGGTGCTGATAATGTCGCTGCTGCAGCAGAAGAATAGCTAATGAGATGATGAGCTTTGAGCTCCTTGTGTTAGGGCACCTTGCTGACTTACACTAAGAGAAGACTCTGCCTCTTTCCTTTTCAGGCGGTAGCTGAAGTCAGTGGGAGGAAAAAAGGACGTCTGCCATTGGCAGGGAAGCTCGAGCAGCATTGTCAAACCTGCCTTCCCATTGGCTGCTGGCTGAGGGAGAATCAAGCCTTGCATTCTCGGAGCTAGAGAGACTCAGTGCGTGAGTGTGGTTCAGAGAGGCAGCTACAGGAAGGATGCCTTCTTCAGGGAAGTAGTGCAACCTCTTCATCCTGTCTGCATTAGCCTTTGGTATGACATAGAACGTACACAGGGTCAAAGTCTTACAGTTCTGAAGAAGCACCATGGCCTCACCAAGACACTTTGGAAGGTCCCCAAAGGATATTGCAAATGTGATGCAAAAATTGCAAGGTAGGGCTTGAAGATAACCTAAATGTTCTTATTGGTTTCATTCATTCGAATGCTCAGTTTGTTGCAGGCGACACATTACTTTTTGTGAGCGTGATAAATCGAAAATTTAATTTAAATGTATGTATCAGAATTAAAGGGGATAAGCATTTAAAAAATAATTCTGCAGTGCAGTATCTAAGTTCACTTACTTTCTACACTTAACTTTTTGGAACTTTTTCGTATTTCAGTGTACAGTGGTAACAACTTATGGATTGTGGCAGCTGTAATAATTGTTGTGACATTATTAGCTGATGGGTTTTAATATTCATCATATTTATTTTTCATAATGAAAAATAGCTTCAAAATGTAAATGAATCCTGTATTGTTGGAATTGTGTTTAAAGACACAGAAACTGAAGGTCAGCTGTTGGGTTAATTAATTAAACTCGATCAATTATTGTCATGTGGTGGATGTGACTTGGTATAATAATGGGCACTTCAGAATAATCTGTTGGAGGGAGTTTGAGCTGTTCATGAATGAAGTATCAATTATAATTAATCTTTATTCAAGTTCAGTATTTATTTTGAATTTTATACACCACTTCCCACTGTTCCAGCTCCCTGCTCCCACGTATCGACGTGGTGCTGTAGCTTGTTGGGGGCTGTGTGAACAAGATACATTGTGTTCTTCTGCTCATTAGAAGCCCAGACAGGTATACAGAGGGTGGGTCCTAAATAAAACAAAAAATGATCAAAAGCATTTAGAGGATTTTAAAGAAATAATTTAATTTCAGATTTCCTTTCATCATTTCATTCCAGAAGTTTATCCCAAACTGAGGTATGATCCCAGTATTAATGTACTGTAGTAGCAGGTAACAGAATTATCATGGGTGGTATTGTACATCTTTTAAAAGTGATGTGACAAGCGTATTCCTGTCATCACTCTTCTGAACAGAAAAAAGAGCAGTAATGTTTCAGAATTAGAATTGTTTGTTAAATTATCTATTGTATTCACAGTTGGCTAACCATTACAGAAATAATTTTTGATAGAGTTTAAAGCTTGGTACAGTATAGTTTAGCAATTTAACTTTTCAGACCAATTTCTTTAAATTGTATACTTTAATTATTGCAGGGCCCTGTGCTTATATTGTCTTCTGATGTTCAATTATTCAGATATTCCTCTAAATAAGGCTTTTGCTTTCAACAATAAAAAGCCATATAATGCTTTTAAATATTGGCTGCAGGCCTGCAGCTTTTCTGTAATTAGAAAGTACTGTAGGTAATGTACAATATGTTCCTGATGTTTTGCTGGAAGCACTGATGTAAAGTGAATGCACCTTTCAGCAATATATTACCATGCAGCAGGTTTTAATGAAGTCTATGTTAACTGGGTGGCATAAGAAACAAAGACAGCTTTGAAGTCTTTGAAATATCCAAAATAGAATGACCTACACAGATTGTCTCCTGTATTTCCTGCAAAGATTCTGCAGTGTTGCAAGTGTTGAAAATGACTTTAGTCATCCACACAAAAACAGTCTCAATGTTTGTTTCTGTCCTTTTAGGTGCAGTCTCAGGTTAATAGCAGTCTTCCTATTATTAGGACAGCTCACAATGTGTTTGCAGGTTACAGACATTGTGAGGGACTGATAGGGCTGGAGCAGACAGTGGTATTGCTAATCCACTAAAAAGCTGAGCAAGGGCAGACTTGCATTCTGCCTAATCATTGCCAGTGTCTCTCTCACCTGGGTAATGAGATATGAGCTGTGTTTGCTCAGCTCTGCATGTTGCTATATTTGGAAAATAGTAAAACATGTTTTTTGCTTTCATTTAGATAGTCCTTAGGAATAGATGCATTTTGCTCAATTGCGATTCTCTTACAAAACCTTTTCGTTCTGTATATTTGTACCAACTGACTATAAGATGTACAAATACATATACAGTATATATTAAAAAGATCTGAGTGCAATTTTTGTTGACGGAAACAAGACTTTTTTTATTTCAATGCTCCAAAACTGGATGAAATCCACTGTTCTGTGGTGGTGCAGTGGTTAGTATTACTCCCTCACAGTGCCCCACCCTGGGTAAAATTCCTGCAGGTGCAACCTGCGTGGAGATTTTCTGTCTCCTCATGTTTGAATGCGGTTCCTTCAGGGTGCTCCTGTTTCCTCCCACAGTCCAAAGACATGCTGGTAAGTGAATTGGCTTGTAGGAAAACTGGTCCTGGTATGAGGGTGTGTACGTGTTTGTGTCTGTGTTTAGTCTGTGATGCTGTGGTGTCCTGTCCAGGGTGTATCTTGCCTTGTGCCCATTGCTTGCCAGGTTAAGTTCTATTGTCCCCTTCAACCTTGAATTGAATAAAACATTAAGAAAATGGAGAATGAATGAAAATGGTCAAGTCTTTGAGCAATGTGTTGTGTGTTCTCTTAACTACTAAAGATTAGCAGAAAGTAGAAAATGTACCACAAATGCCCATGCCTTCTTACAAGTCCAAAAATTATTTTGCTGCTGTCCTGTCAAAAAAGGATGAATTTATGTGCCTTGCCACTATTTGTAACAGATGTTTTCTTTCGCAGTCTGGGCCTTACCCGCTACTGCAGCAAAAAACTTTGGTTGGCAGTACAGTACAGGGTGTCACTGCAGATTGATAGTTTAGAGAGAGGTGCCGCCTGCTACTTGAGCTGAATACTTGATGCCAATGCTTTCCGCTGCTGTGCAGTGCCTGCTGAAGCACATGCCAGATTTGATTCAGAAGCGGAAGCCAAATTTGTTATTCAGAAGCATAAAAAATTTAAACATCCACTGGCTCAATAACGGGTCTCTGCTTTGAATGCATTCATGCGGCTTTTTTTTATTCCCAATCACACTTCCTTTCAGTTCAGCGTGTGAAATGACAAAATAGCACTTATTGTAGTGAACCTTAGTGTGTCGGAAACATGACTCAGTATGGACATTCGGCATAGCAAGATTGCTTCTATGCTCTGGAAAAATTTGATTAAGAAAAAAAAAGTTAATTCAACTGATAATTTGTTTTTGTGTTACTGATTTGTTAAATTGACATTTTAAATATTTTTGTCCCATGAAAATTACAGACAGGAACCTCATTGAAAGAGTTCCTTTGACTGTTTTTAATATTGCAGTATGTAATTTTGTGTAGCCATGTTGTAGTAGTGTGCTTTGATAAGCTAGGCTTCAGTCCTCGCATGGTTACTAAGGAAGCCAAAGGCATTGCCTGCTGTGAGAGCTGTTTCTGCACATCTAAGGTTTAAAAGCTTCTCTGATTATTGACATTCTGTTCCTAAGAGACTGGCTTTAGCCTTTAGCCAATTGTTACTTAGAGTTAACCAATACAGCTGAATGCTGGTGGTTGGGCAATGTCTTTATTTATTTTGTTGATTATTAAATGTGGATATAGATTATGTTATACACTGGCTATATTGCTGAATGTGTATTAAGCTATGTTTATTATCAGTACAACATGGTGTTTCAAATATTGCCAAGAACATTTACATATGTAGGAAAGTAGTGTAATTTTGGCAGTATCTTTATTGAATAAACTCTGATCTTTTCCCTTTCTTCTAGAATATCACTAGGCCAAACAAGGCGGTTCAATGGTCTTGTAGTATTTTGTCTTAGTTTTCTTAAGTAATTACATACCCTTTAAGTTTCAGTGTTCAGATATCTTAAAACGACATAAGTCTGATTGAGATGTGGTTGTTGAGTGAAGCAAAAGAGTATTTTAATAAAGAAGAGAGGGGCATTACAGCTTTTTGAGGTTGCAAAACCTTAAGTAACTCTTTACTTATCTTGGAAATGTTCCAAGTTCCCTTTTTGCTGGAGACGTGCTTCTGGTGCAATAAAAGTTATTAGTGATTTAGCTTCTGCGTGACAATGTGACCCAAAGCAATGGCACCTCTTCCTTTTCTGTTGAATTCCACTTCAACAGAGCAGGTTGGCTATGTTGCCTTTTACTGCCTTCTTTTGGTTCACTTTTGGTGGACTTCCTCAGAAAAAAACATAACAATTTCATTAAGAAACATGAAGTGCAGTTCTCTGCTCATTGATCTTTTAAATTTCTGTGCCATTGTGCAGTCATAAAATATATGGTTTCTCAATAAAAATCGCATTGATATACTTTCTTCAGACAAACCAATAATTGGATTCTCTGTAGTAAAAAAGCAAAGGGGTGTTATAAAACTATTAGGGCCCATCCTTAGACATCATAATATCATCTATTTAACGTTAGTATCCATTTTTAAAAAGGAATCACGCTGATGAAATAACATTTGGTCTTTGCTTGTGAGATGTAAAGATGAGATTTCACTCTTTTAATAATCACATCAGCTCAACAAATATATAATGTGTTACACATCAGCTCAATAAATATATAATATATATGTAGTAGTGAGACCATAAGAAAAAAAAAGTAGACTATGTAAAAAGTGCGTAGTGTAGGTGTGTATTGAGGCCCTGCAGTTAGCTGATGAGGATGTGTACTGCAGTGGAATAGAAGCTGTTCTTGGGTCTAGTGGTCCTTGCTGTAAGAGTGCAGTATTGCTTGCCAGAGGGTAGAGGGGAGAACAGTTTGTGGCTGGGATGGCTAAAAACCTGAATGATAGATTGGGCTTTACTGCGACAGCGGATGGTGTGGATCACAACCTATAATCCTCTGTGCCGTTGCCACAACCTTTTGTAGTGCATCTCTGTCATGCGTGGTAGTATTGCTGTACCACACAGTGATGCCACTAGTGAGAACACTTTCTAACCCAAGGTTGTGAATACTGCTAACTCATTTATAACTTCAATAAACGATCAGATACCACTATGGACCTAGCTTCTGAGACAGTATTTATCATTTTTTTTATAATATTCCTCTAATATTCAGCTCCATCACTAATATTAACTTCTATACTCTAGTATCTGGTCACAGCCAGCTTGAATCAGACAGGGATTGTTGTTTATCTGTTCTAAAGTCTAAATTGTTTACCACGCTGTAAATTTGTTTTCTTGTTTTACATAGTGTAACCTCATTTCCATGGCAACTGGTGTATCTAAATATAGACCAAGGAAAGGAGACACCTTGAGCTTGAGTCGAAAGCTCACCCTCTGTTTCCTGGTGACTGAGGGTGTCGTGCTATACTGGCCATGTTTACTCCAGCCAGAAAGCTTTGCTGCTTTAAAGGATTTTACATGGTTGTTAATATTTTAGTGGTCAACACAGCCTCAAAAATTAATTTGCAATTAATTTAAATTAATTAAATACAATAAGATGTGGAATTGTATATGTAAATATGGGATTGTATATGTAAATGTTAATCATTCATTTCTGGATTTCCACTGATTTAAAAAATCCCCATCCGAATGTCATTGTAGTCTAAAGTATGTTACCATAGTTACCATTTAAAAACTGAAACTTCCCCTTGTGGTGGTACAACAAGAACACAGTTCCTGTTTGCTGCATATTAAAAGCAAATGGGCTTATAGTGTAGATCTTTAGGGCTTTTGAGTCCTTTACAGAAAGAAGAGTAGTCTCTGTTTTTCTTGGTTGTGCAGTAGCTCCTGTGGAAAGTATCCTGGGATTTCTTCAAGACATTCATGAGCTAGTTTCTACTTTCAATCTAAACACTGCATTTATTTGGAAGATGCTTTGTTCCAGTTTATTATTGATATTTCTAAATGTTTGTCTTGTAGAAAGAACAAAATACCCAATGAGGAGTGAAATCCTTTGAGATAAGTTTGCATCTGTGACTTGGAAATGCTTTCGTGTTATTGTGGAAGACTAGGAGATGATGAAGTAATATGCTTGTTTAGTGGGGTGTCACTTTTTAAGGTAAATGGTGGGACATTAAAATAACTTTTGGTTGGTTTGGATATTTTTTGAAAACCCATCAATTTGACTGGAGTTTTATCTAATTTGTCAGTACCTGCTACTGCTTTTAGTTCTCAGTGCTTGGCAGTTTTTTTCTGTGATGTGTTACCACACAAAGTTAAAATTATTCCATGCCGAAAAAAGAAGAAAGAAAACACAACGTTTCGGCTGTGGAGCCATCTCCAGGTGTCACACCCGGAGATGGTTCCACAGCTGAAACGTTGTGTTTTCTTTCTTCTCTTTTCAGCATGGAATAAACCTATTACTTGTTCTTTTGTAGCGTACGCATGCTGATGCAACTACCCAGCTGAACTACTTCAAAGTTAAAACTGACATGCTTGTCTATGAACTGTCTAATTGTCACATTTGAACAGTGGCATCTGGATACCATTGTTGTACTAAAAAGAATAGGAAAGAAGCTCTCTTTGTTTGTAAACAATGTAGTTTTACATCCCTAAATGGAGCATTGCCAAGCAACTTTTGCATTCAGGTTTCCCCAACTAATTCTTTACCTTTAGTTAGAACTACAGAATGTTGAACTGTTATTGTAAACATCTGGCCTTCTTAAGTATACCAGAATGAAAGCACATTGCAATATTGTTTTTTCTAAAGGAATATGTTGCACTATACAGTACATTGTTCTGAATATACTTAAATAGAGATGTATATTTAAATAGATATCTTCATACTCTCTGAAAATCCTATCAGTTATATATTTCCAAGCATACTGTATACAGTAGCTGGTGGACAGGACACCAGTCCATTGCAGGGCAGATACACAGACACACACATTCATACCTGAGGCCAATTTTCCCAAAAGGTAAGTAATCCTGCAGTATGTTTTTGCACTGTGGGAGGAAACTCCCAAGAACACAGGGAAAACATATAAACTCCACACAGATAGCAACCCAGGAGCAGAATTGATACCAGAGCCTCAGCACTATGATGCAGCAATACTAACCACTGCACCACTGTGCCACTACTTGGTAATTCAGACTACAGTAGGTTACATGTATGCCATTTTTTTTGGGAAATCTATAAAAAACTTGTAAAAGAAATAAAAATCATAAAATTATAAAATAATGGCATAAAAAGTCCACCATGCAACAAAGTACAGAAACTAAAATAGATCTGAATAAAGGTAAGTGGTAGTTAAAAAGGTTTAAGTTTTACCATTATTATTTACCATTAGATAATGTGCTAAAACCAAGCAATAGACAGAAGTGGTTTTGGTTTAAAAATGGAAAAATATTCTCCTTTATGTTGCTACAGCCAAAAAAGAAGTGGTTATTGAGATGCAATAGATTAAGTATATATTTTATATATACTTTTAAAATATAATGTAATATATTTGAAATTTCTCTCAAGACAGCTCATATTTGTACAAAACGTGTTCCACTATATAATTTAACAAAAGAAACATTAAAGTGGTTATTTAGTAATGTTGTTTAAAGGGGCATAATGGAGGATTTTTATTTACTTATTTTCCATTATTTAGAAAGTGCAATTCAAATATTTCCACGGTTAGCAATAACATACATGGAGCTTTACCAGGATGCCCTTTTCTTTTTTTCTCTGAGAAGCAAAATAAATGATATGATCGTGACCGTGTGAGTTAAAAGATAACAGCTCTGTTCTCAAACTGCCTTTTAAAACAGAAGGAAATTACCCTTACCTTTCCTCAAAGGATTCAACCCAAACAGTAGCAAAACAGATTGCATACTTGAAATGTAACAATCAGAAAGGCTGTAACTTGAGGAGATCATTTGGTTCTGCTGGTTGCTAGTTGTAATTACTGCTGCTACCCATAGTAGCATACCCATACTACTATGTTAACATTATGTGGTCTTGCATGTTTATTTATGTACATAGTTGAGCAAACTAGTACTATAAGTAAGTAATAATGCCAAAATACACACGAGTACTCAGGTTTCCTGTGATGTCAGGCTTCCTTTTTTCATAATTTGACATAGTGTACAGTGACATATTACAAAAGGCTACTAGTGTGTAGCCAGTTGTGATGTCTTACTTCCTCTATTCCTTCCTCCATTTTAGAAGGAGCAAAATGCTGCAGAGCACAGCTCCACCCCGTTTCTGTCTAGAAAGTTGAAGTGTTATAATATCGTTGTCTTTATATTAGTAATGACAGCAGTGTGATCGTTTTATTCCTTGAACTCATCAGGTCTCAGAAGCTCCAAGAAAACCAGGTTACCGCTAAGGGCGGTGTGGGTAGAACAATAGGCGGCATTCTTCCTTCCTGATCAGGTTTCCAACCCAATGCCCTAGTAGGCCGATTGGAGACACTGGCCAGGGATGAGATGTTAAACAGAGGTCCTGAGTACATGGTCACTTGGACACTTTTTGTAAGAATCCCGCTGTTCCAGCTAAATTCCATCTTGGGCTCCCACCTTCCAATCTCATTTCCCCATTACTTCAGTTGGTGAAGAATTTCTCAGCCCTATTCTTCTGTGTAGTGAGGCTGTGGTACATATTGGTATGCTTTATGTAAAGCTCTTTTGGATACAAAAAACAAACAAATGCAATTAAATATTAAAATCATTATGTATTTAGATGTATAATTATGTAATAATCTCATATTTCATGTAACTATACTGTATATTCATGAAAGGCCGAAAGAAGGTAGTAAAAGCATCACAAATGTTTACATGCGGTTGCTATTGCCTTGGCAACAAAATTAGGAAATGAGAAATATCAGAAACTTCTGAAGAACAGTTTTTCTGATATCAACAGCTGTAGTAAGCAGTACAGGGTTGCACATGTTTTTAGGGTGAGTGTACTTATTCCTTACGTTTTATGTTTAATAATGAATCTGCAGACGTTTTGCAACATGAACAAATGTTTGGAAAAGCAAAAGGAAGTTTTTATTACACTATTAACCTGGCTTTACATCTACTGTACTTTAAGTCCTAACCCTGAATTTAGTCTTAATCCTAAACCTTAGCTGTAGCCTTGTTCATAACCTTGGTTGTAACCTTAAGCAAAGTTCTTGCCAACCTCAATTCTAGACTTTTACTCTTAATTTACACCTACAATAATGTTTTTACTCTGCTTCCTGATGAATTGCTGTGGGTTATTTTTTAGCCTTTGAATGACAAAAAATCTGATTATAAAAGAAAAATGGGTGAAGATTAATGGAGCTGGCAAAGGTGTCTAAAATTCCAGATCTGATTAAATTGTTCCCTACACCACATAATTACTGCTTCATGTAACTATATAGCCTATTATGGGAAATTGTTTGAAAAGGCATTGAAGAATGCAGAAGGTCCAGTTCAAGTAGCCTATAATCCTACAAACTACACTAGCTATTAGTTTCTTGCAACTTCACCTGACATTGTTCTCTCTTAGCGAAATATGTCACATACCCTTTTGTAGTTTTTAGTAATTTGGCCTCACATTATTATTACATGACATTTGGATCCAGTTTGGGATCCTACTGTAGATCTCACAACGGCCCCCTTCTGAGTGAAAGACTGAGCGGGCTCCTTCCTCTTCACCACTTGCCCAGGCTCTTCTCTTGCACGTAGAATGCAGTGACTCATCACACTCTTTTTACACTTTAGGTCTTCTCACTATGGTTCCCACAATGCACACCACAGAATATTAATTTCAACGTACTCTTAGGCGCACAGGCGTTTTCTCTTCATTAACCAAACACTGTCTTGTCCACACCGTTTATGAGGTCTTCCAAATGCCTCTCAGGCCACTGCTGCTTTCAGGACAGAAAGCTCTTATGTGCCGATCTGTGGTGTTTAGACTGTTATTCTGTTCTGTGACGAGAAGCTGTCCTTCCTTGCCAGCCAGCCCCTCGGTGCTCTACTTGCTAATATCACCTGTCAGCCCTGGCCTAGAATGCCACTACTGTTTCTCATTAACCAAACTCTGGCTCTTACATTCTTGTTTTTGAGGTCTTGCACCTTAAAAACAAGACTTGTTGCACTGCCTGCCTGTCCAGAACCTGCAACACACTTCGGTACAGCATTTGCTACGTCTTCTAGACACCTCAAACTTTTCTGAATCCAATAAGCCTGTTAGCCAGCTCAATTCAGCTCTAGAAAGGCCCCCTGTCTGCGGAGACCTCACTTTATGTCCTTCCCAGTGGGAGCCTAGATGTAGACAGAAGCTCTCTCAGCCAGCTTCTCTGTTATAATCCTCCGAATTACACTCACTCAGCCCAGCTGTGTCTAATTCTGCAGCTCTTATGCACTGCTCCTCCTCCTTTGCTCAAGACCACTCCAATAGTCCTGGTTTGAGCTGAGATGGTGGCTTTTTAAGGGAGCCCATCTCTAATTCCATCACCCCCCCATTACAGAATAAATAAATAGCACTACGGTAAATCACAATAGTCCTGTATCATGGTGATTTAACATCACACTGCATTTATAGGTCCTTTAATGAGCCATGGCTTGTGTTATCTAATTTAATTGCTATTCTCTGTGGAAGAGTGCCATGGCAGAACACTCTTTTGTTTCTTAAGCTGATGGTATTGGAGCCATGTGAGTGGAACCGGTGGCGAGAACTCTGGTAATCGTGGAAGACAATTAGAAAGCTTAAAAATGAGAGAAGGCCAGTTGATTGATTTTGCCTGTTAGGTAGCTAACAATGAATTGATTCAAGGCTCACACCCAGTCATTTCTTGAAAGAATCCCGAGTGTAAGCTTCAGCGATATGGCCAAGTAGCTTGCTCTGTACTCTCCACAAATGACCTTTGGCTTCTGTTTAACTGAGCATTCTGAAGAAGTCCACTAGGTTGAGAATTTTGAGTACAAGAAGCAGAACCCTTTTGTCACCTTTTTGGTTCAAGACTAACAGGTTCAGTTCTTCAGCATAGGATATTCCTTTAAGCCTGGGAATGCATCTGACTAATTCCAGAGCAGCAGTATCTGGATTTATAATGTGATGACCAAAATTCTGTACAATAGTCTAAATGAGGTCTTACTAGTGCATCAGACAATTTTAATAAATCATGATAAAAACAATCAAAGCTTTTATTTTTGCCCTTCTAGACCTTTTATTTTCTTTATTATTTTATTGAGGTGCACCCCCCCATGTAGTAAAACCATCCCTATATAGAAGCATTTCAAATTCTAGCATGCAGTGGTACTCCATTTGCTTTTAATTTTTGTGTCTAACATTCTTTGAAGACTTTTGTTAGGTTTTGAGAGCCAGGGAAGATGTAAGGTCCACTGACCATTTGAAACACAGCAACATGTGTCCTCATATCATCATTTAGACAGCTTGGTATTGCACCTTTTTTCTCATTAAATTTTCCCTGAGGAAGTCAGTTTGCAATTAGATGTCTGCAGTACTAGTAATTAATCTTAACAAAACTCCAGAGTTTCTTAAGGCCTCCTTTCCTTTCCCCCTTTTTCCTTTTTTTGTGCTTGTTCTTTCATTCTTTGTATTTCTAACCTCTCTATAAAAAGTATAAAAGCAATTATGAATGCCATACTCTATGTTCATGGGCATGTAGGAACATTGTTACATGCAATTGTATATCTGTAAATTCTTCTTCAAACAATTGGCCCAAATGTATTTTTGTTTAAAAGCAATAAAAAGCATTAAAAAAATATTTCATTATAATCTTGCTCACAGCTTGATTGCCTTCACATGCCCAGACATGTTAGGGGGGGGATTAGTGAGCTTGGTCAGACAGATTAAAACCCAGCTTGGCCAATGACAACAGCATTTGTAGCCTTAAGAAGAAACCAAACAAAGAATCAGCTCAGTCAGAGATCAGACTTCAGTTATTTCAATGTTCCCGATTAAAGGCAACTTCTGCATTTCATGCTTCTCATGTATCTACTGTAGTACGTGTACATTACTAGCACATCTGCGCACCACTTATTTGCCTTACTGTTTGTGGGAACAAGAAACCACCAACCCCAGTATTCTGTTATAAAACTCATAAAACAATGATCAAGCAAAATAAAACTAGAAGAGCCTTACCACCAGGTGTCTGGCATTTGCAGTTAATTATGTGTGTCACTCCTGACCATGTCAGGCATGTGCTGGTATGTGTCCAGATCATTAAGTTCTAAAGATAAGTGACATTTTTGCTAATCAATCACACAATTACTGCTAAATCAGAGGTTGAAATGCAACACTTACATTGTGTGGTAGTTTGACACATGAAATGTTTCGTGGCGTGCAGGTTCTTGTACATCTTGTGCAGACTGTATATAACAAATACATGCAGTTTAAAGAATATTTGAATTCCACAGGCACATTCATACAGATGTACTCAATATTATGTCATAATACTTCAAAGTTCTGCACCTGTACAGGCTTTTATATAAAAACCTTGAACTCATAAAACAAAAAAAATGCTTAAATTTGTGAGCCCCCTGAGTCTTTTTCCTCTCTCCTGAGGTATTAATGCAGATGAACAGTTTTTTTCAGAGATTGTTGTCTTTTCCTCTGCACATGTCATGTTTAACTGCTCTTTCCTACAAGCAAAGAAAGAAGCAAGCATTGGAATGTGGGAGAAATGACCTCTGAATGGGTTACCTCTATTGCATCTGGATTAGGTTTTCTAAGCCTGAAACAGCTGGAAATCGCCTGCATAGTTGGCTTCTTGAAACAAAACCACCCAACTTGTAGTAAGTTTGAATATAATAGCTACAGAAATAGTCACAGGTATAATTATGGCTCAGATAGCAATTCTGCTGTAGCTTAAACCTTGGCAAGCTGAGAATGTATTTTGCACATGCAGAGTGTGGTTTAAACTGTCCAGATTTTAAATGTCTAAAATACATCTGAGGCCCTACCCATTTTGTAATTAAGCACCTTTAAGCACCTGAGACTACAGCCTGGTACGCCAGAAATGATGAAGGAGTTTGGTCACTCTAACACTCTGTTATAAATGTGATAAGGTCCAAACACCTTTTTCTAGAAAGCTTACTTGAGACACAACAAATAAGACCAAAAGTGGGCAATAATTATATTACCGGAAGAATCAGCTGTGATGTTTTATTCCAGTGAATTCTGCTTCCTAATGTAAAAGAGAGAAAACAAAGAAAGAACATCATTACAAGTCTGTGTCATCTCACAAAGAACAAGGTGTGCCATTTAGACTTTGGAGAACCTTTTGATCTGTGTATTTTTATGTTATTAAAATAAGACAGGAAGGTACATTTGTCTGGTGATTGCACTGTGCAAAAATAAACCAAACAAGCAGCTTTGGAGCACAGTTTGTCAAGTGTAATGTCTTCCGTTTAATTAAGACACTTTAAGTTGTTCCTTTGTTGATTATTTCATTTATTCATGATAGAAAGGAAACAAATGTGATATTTAGTCATTTTCATTTTTTCCTTTGGAATAGTGAGTAATAGTTCAGAATAATTATTTTAATTTCAAACCCTGTGTTGAGTTTGAGTTAGTTATTTTGTAGAAATATCATTGCAAGGCTAGAGCGTAGGTATGTGGCCCATATTTGCACACTATGGTGACTGTAAGAGACACTTGTTTATGCCTGGTTGTCATGGCAGGTGTTGCATTACAACGCCGCTCTCAGTTTCTTATTTCCTGATCGAGTCTTGTAGTCTTGCTTTCAATATGATTTTGTCACCTAGTGGCTTCCTCCGTGATCCAGCGGCATGGCTCTTCAGTGATCAAGGGCGTGAAGCCCGCTGGAGGCTGTGGCACAGCAGTACACTGGGGTTGTTCTCTCAGGAAGTGGCAACAAACCACCAGACTCATCGCACGCCAGTGTTCTGTCAGTTAGCTCTTACATCTGATGCTCTTTATTTTGTTGACCGCCACTATTGTCAAGATAAAAAACAATCATCATTGGCACCCAGGGGTTAATGAGTACGTAAACTGAGGGGAATCATCCATTATGTGACCTGTTAAAAGTGTAAAAACATAAAAAGCCACTTTTGCACTAAATTGTTATCTGCACCATCAGGAGATGGAATTAACATGCTCCACTGCACGTTCAAATTCTTCAGACTTAAGAAAATTAGAGCAGAATTGCTGTGGCAAATCTAGTTGTAGAAACACTATGATGTACAACAGAAAGAATCCACCATGATGTGGAAATTCAAGAGGTTTTCTGCAGTTATATTTCTATCTCTATTACATGCTTTTCTAGGACTATGAAATAGAATTATGTATGCAAACTTGAAATCCCACAGATATGAGCTTTATTAGATCTTCAGCAGTCAATGAAGAACAGGAGAACGGCGCTGTCAGAGTCAAGCCTTAGTTTTGCAGTCATCCAGTCATTTCTTTGATATGATTACTGAGCTATTGGAAACTTCTTCTCTCTTTGTTCAATTTGTTCAGACCCGTGCTTGTTAATTGTGCAGTTTTGTTTACTACAATGCTTGCTCTTTCCTTTGTAATAAAACTTCGGCCTGCTGAGTGACTCATAGTGGCTGTAACTTTAAAAGTAACGCTTATCTGGCTCTGTGAATGAGTGGATAATCTTATCCCTGGCTTTAAGCCAATATAAAGGACTTCACAGTTTTCCTTTTGATGCTTAACAAACACTAGAACCACAGCTGCCTGCCTAAGTGGAACTAGTAAGGGGTTTTAGATTACTTTTACTTTTAAAAAAAGCCCTTTCCAAATACATATGTCAATTGAGTAAGATAAGTGCTGCTTGAGTAGACTAATTTCACATAAACGTTCTACACTAAAATGAAAACATACAGATATGCATAAGACACAAAAAATACATTTAACCTAATCAAAAAAATTTAACTGTAATTTTTAATATGCATGGCATTCTTCTGTGTCCATAGAAGATTAACAATCAGAGTTTTTTTCTACAAAAGGGTTTTCTGCATAGTTACTGTACGTCATTGTGCACTATGTTTAAGCTAAATTGGATTTAACAACCTAGTGGTACGCTGTTGCCTGACAAAATGTTGCTTGAAAAATGTTTTTAAATGTTTTGGTCAGACAAATGCAAAGTTCTGTGTACATGTTTGGTTTTGCAGTGTTTTTTAAGGCAAGCTTGTGGTACGTGAATTATGTGTTTGCAAATGATTGAAATATCATCTAGTGTCTTTTAAGCCCTCATGCTGACAGAAGAATATATTCTTCCTATATCTGTGTGGAGTTTTACTGTGTGTTCTGATTTCCTCCCAAAGACATGTGGTTTTTGTCTGAATGGCTACTCAGAGTTGCCCCTCTACCACCCCCAAAGGTTTTCTCCACAAAGAAGGTGACTGGACTCCCCACTTCTGGTTATATAGTGTAGTCTTGCTATTACTACATAGTGTAACAGAGAGTCATTTTTGTCAAACAGAGGAGTAACTTAAAAAAATACTGTTGACTGTAGTTTGCATAGAAAAGATCAAAGCTTACAGACAAAAATGTTTGTTAAATGAAGGTTGCATTTCATGTTCCATCTAGCTAACACTGCCTGTTACAGGACGTTTATTGATGTCTTTAGAAACCTGAACATTTCAATGGGTCATTTACTTTTCTGAAAAATAAATGTGGGTATCAGGAAGCAATTTTTATAGCCCTCTACAATATTAATATGCCTGCACCCACATTAGTCTAGAAATCTTAATTAAACATGTATGGATTTCTTAGCCTTAGGCAAATCTTATAACTTTGCACCTCATTTATCAGAAATGGCGAAATTAAGTTAAGATGGAGGTAGATTTTTGATGGTTCCTGGTGGTACCATCAGTTTAATTTCACTGAACTATGTCATTGAGCTGAAATAATTAACAGCAGATTATTAAAAGAGTATTAAAAGCAAATATTAAAATATAGTTTTGTGTGTGGTCAATAGGTTAGACCTTCACACTAGTGACAGTTCCCACTATTGTTTTTTTACTTGTTTAGGTAGAAAAAGAAAGTGCTGTTTGTTTCTTTTTCATTTCTATCTGGAATTGAATGAAATACATAGCATTTCAGAATATCCATTGTGTATACGAATATCCACGCAGTCTTTTTTATGATTATGATTTATTGGCACAAATTCAGTTCCAGATGCTGATTAATATTCTGTTCCTTATAATAACTTCTTGCATTTATACGGTGTTTTTCATTTCACGGGATCCAAAAGCACTTTACATATAGGAGGGGATACACTGCATCCACCAATGAAATGCAGCCTCCACTTGGTAACACATAGCAGCCATTATTTGCCAGCAACCCCACTCCACAGTGGCACAGGTGGAGAAGTGAGATCACAAATTGAATTAAGAAGGAACTTTAGGGGGGTCTCATTGTGCAATCCCACAGTGTGTTCGGGGTTTTGGGGTAACACCTCTATTCTTAAGAACAGAGCCTTGGGATTCCTAGTAACAGATAATAAAGACCTCAGTTTAATGTTCATCCAAGGTTCAACACTCACCACAACAGTGACCTTGGTTACCATACAGGATAAATGTTTAGGACATTCTGGTCTGGAAGGGGGAGCACCACCTACTAGTCAACAAGCATAGCTTACAACAGCAGCCAGGTTTTCCTTAGATAACTCCCACGCAGGCACTGACAGGCCTTTGCTTAGCTTCTGAAGTGCATCCATATGCCAGAATGAATGAAGCTCTGGAAAAGCATAACACAACACAATGCACAATGTGCATGTTAACACCATGCTTCACCTCTTTGTAACAGACATGTTTTATGTTCATATCACATCCATTATCAAGTCTGAAATAAGGTTGCAGGTGAAGAAATACTTCACGCTTTTTCACAATTTAAAAGTAAAAACTCAGGCATGACCTTCCAAACCAATTGCACACAAGAATCATACTACAGTACCTCTGCAGTGCTGAGGAATGTTTGGCACTCCTGTTGTCTGGCTGCAGCAAGCTTGCACAAGTCTACTAGGTGAGGCTGTCCTCTGCTGATTGTCTTTCACCAGGTCAGTCAAGGGCAAAATGGTATTTGCCAGTGAATAAAAGAATGCAACTGAGTTACATTTTCATAAAGATAAAAAGATAAAAAAGCAAGCCAGTGCAGCTCAGAAATAGGTTAATTTCTACAATTCAATGGCCATTTAAAAATGAGCGGCAAGAGCACTTCTCCAATCTGAAATCAAGGTTTTTAATTGTACAACGTGGACGAATTTTTAAAGAGTTGTTCAATGACAGCTTTTCAATATGGTCATCCTTGATTCCATTTCTACAGAGAAAAAGATTAGTTAATTATTTCTTTCTAAAGAAGCCCATAGGCAGATGTTGTTGTAAAAGGGTGCAATATCACACAAGAAGAAATGGAAAATATGACTGTTTGCACACAGGTCTATGTTAGTGGTTCACAAGCTGTGGTGGAATGCTGTGGAATCAGATTTAAGGCTAAAACTGTCATCTCTAAAGTTATTTTAAATTGAATAAGCTACGCAATATATAGTACATTTATTTACACACATGTACAGCTATGCCTTGCAAGTATATCTGCTGAGATCATGACTACAAAATTCACATAATCTAAGGAGTGTACATTACAAATGTTTACTGAATGGAGATATTTTTCTCTGGATGTGGAAATCCAGTATAATAACAAAGTCCAAAAAACCCAGAGTACCATCTTGTGGGCCTGAAAATTGAAAATGGGTCCACGCACTTGAAGAGGATAGCAACCACTGATCTATGACAATAAGTAAAGCAATAAGTAAATAAATTAAAATTAAGAAGTAAATCTCGATTCAAGTGGCTGGTCACATGAATTGCTAGGGAAGCATGCAATTCCGGGGAGGCAGTGATAGTGGTGGGGAATCCATAATGATCGTGACAGCTTTTCTTCTTTTTTCATTGACCACTAAGGCCAAAAATATATGAGGGCTCACGTTCTGTCGCTGGTCTGTTTTCAGCTGAGTGCCTTTGTCAGTGTGCCTGTCATCTGCTCTGTGAATCGGTTATGAAAGAGACCATTTAAAACACAAATTCAAATAATTAAGCTGTCTTGCAGTGGAGAAAAAATTAAGAAAAACAATAAACAATAAGTGCTATAAGGGCTAGTGGCACAAACCTGGCAAAACAGCCCAGCAATTGCAAACTACAAACAGTTGTTCAGGTAAGTAGAAGATGGAGGACTCTGAAGATAAAAAAAAACACCAATGTGTTGTGCAATTTGGAGTGTGGTTTGAAGTTTTGATCTAAACATCATCAGGAAATGCTAAAGTTAGATACAATGAATAATGATATTCATTGTGGCACAGACTATTTCCACTTACAAAAGACCTAAGCAGAACTGGTGTTAATTTACAGTAGCTGGTGTTAGCACCCCTGTACAGGACTGTTGCTTCTCTCTGAGAAGCAGGTGATACTTACTAGGCTTTTGTGTATTAAAAGCAACTGGCAAATACAAGATGCTTCAGGGTGCTGTTTTTTGTCAAGGCATTTGACAGATGTGGAGAAGCCTACCTCTACAGATGATCAGAATAACAAAGAGGCAAATGTCTGGTTAGTTTAACATCTCAAACAAGAGCTTCATGTTGTATTTTTTTGGTTACCAGTTCTAAATGTTTGCTAATTTAAAATGGATTCTTTATGTTTTGTTATGTGTTCCACTTGTATTTAGTTAAATAATTATGCTACGCTGCTACTTAATACTCAAACAATATAAAAAAAACACTCTTTCCAAAGTCATTTAATTGCTTAAGGAAAAGCAAGTATTACCTGATGGAGCTTTTTCACAGTGTCAGCAGCACATGCTGGAGCTTTCAGAGATGGCTGACAAATCTCAGGCTTTAGTCATCTCACATTGTTATTACTGTCATCCTCCTCTTTCTACTGTTCTTAAGGATAGCAATGTGAATGGAACTCACTGCGTGTTTTAGACAATTTTACCCTCAGGGATTTCCCTCATTTTCCCTCAATTTTTTAGAATTTTGAAGTGCCTCAGTAATGTTGCTCCTGATCATATACTGTAGCTGAAGCTGTTATTTTACCATGAAAAGAGCAGGCAACAGTTAAGATACTGTATGCATCTGTCTTAGATGCAGTGACTACACTACAGTCTCAAACGTTATAAAGAATTCACAGATTATCATGATTCTTAATATCTTGGATATTACTTCAGAAGTAGAACTGATACAGAAGCTGGATCCATAATTCAGTGATGTGATCTTTCCCTTGTCACTTCCATTTCATGAATTAAAGATATTTAATCAGTTAAGATGTATGGGACATACAGTACTGTAGATGTAAAAATGTGCAGAACCAGGAGTTGGTGACATCAGGAGTCACACAGTTATAACAGTCAGTCACTCTACCAGCTTTTTTCAGATGTTCTGCAATATTTAGAATAGTTGTAATTACACAACCATCAGCAACACAAAATAAAGGGTTAATTATTGTTATGTGCTTCTTCTGGTGCTGCCAAACCTTTTAGTTTTGTTTTTTAAGTAGAGAATGTTTGTATTTCCAATTAAACAAAATATGTGTAGCATAAGCATAATTTAACAGACGTAAACAATAGGATCAACTGTATTTAAGGTAATCATGAACACAGCATTGTTGATGCACCTGCCTGGCTGTTTCAAAGGTTGTTGGTGTGGCCATGGATTCAGCAGGCAGTGAAAATGGAGGCACGTTTTCAGTCCCATGCAGGTCAGTTCAGGTGGATGTGATATGTGAGGTCCTGACATGATTTTGTTCTGTGTTCCTTTCTTTACTCTCGAAGTGCTACAATCCCTGGTGTCACCTCCCCATGTACTGTACCAGGGGACAGTTGAGAGTGGAGAGGCAGCGCGTGTAGAGTGAAAAGTGTGTGTCTGTTGGACTCTTCACCCCCATATTTGACTTCTTTTAAGTGAGACAACTTACTACAGTACATTTATTGGACACTTTACTTCCTCTCCAGGCAATTTTTTCAAATTGCAGACCTTCGTTCATTTACTGTATGCTAGGCAAGTAGCTGTGATCACACTTTTTAAAAAAACTTCTGGTATGTGCCACAGCTCATTTTGTAATCTGAGGACTCTGTACCACAGCAAACTACAGCTATCTATAGTTATAACATAGATAGCACAAGCAATCTATAGTTTGTGCAGTGCTAGCATTTTTATATTTTAATAGTCATATACAGTAGCAGAGTAAATATACAACAACAACTGTATAAATTGAATACATAAAAGGTTTTCTTATATTTATGAAAATAAAATGTACAGGTATATTGATATTATATTGGAAATTATCTTTAAAAATCAGCACATTTTTAAATTTATTTTTGGAAGAAAGGATTTTAGGAGTCTTTTTTTCTCTTATCAAAGTACAGGGAAGTACACATGTGGCGCTGGATCAAAAGCTTAGCGAGTCTGACCTAATTTTTTTGTTGATGGGAGAAGATGCTGAATGCTTCCTTATGCACTTATATAGTCTGTGTTTACGTCAGCAGTATCTTCAAAATAAAACAAAAAATGCTTTTCAAATAATTGCAACTATATAAGTCATTAATAGAAGAAAGTGGGTGAATAATTTGCAAAATTTTAAAAGTGGAATTCCAGTTTCTGCAGTTCTTCATAAGATGCACGGTGTGTATATTTATGTGGGTTCAGGCTGTGTTGTCAGAGACAAACATCCATTAAGTCTCCAGTGCTGGAGAAATTCAGATTTAGGAAAATTAGCAATATTTCCTGAAAGTGCTTCAGTTCCCAATTTGCTGCTAAATGTCTTTCAGTACAGAGGGATAACTAAACCTTATGCAGAATGTAACTTATATTTGTTTATTTTTATATTTTTACTGATTATTGTCTCAAAACTAAATATCTCAGAATTAATGTTAACACATGCCAAATGCAGTATACGGAGACAGTAACAACAGAAATTGTGCCTCCATAAGTCCAAACTGCTGTTTTTGCTTTGCAGTCAAGCTCTTTGTAATTGTGATCATGAGATTAATATGAATGGAAAGTACCATATAATAAATGGTAGGTGTTATTTTGAGGGTAATTCCAAGTATACAGTACATTTAGTCAGATTTTAAGAAAAACATACTTTGGGTTCAACCCAGTGCTTAAATAAAAATGCACATAGCATTGAGAACGAACATAAAATTAACATGGTTTCAGATACTTTTATACAGTGAAAAGCTGCAGATCTACTGACCACTCCAGAAGAGAAGCAGTGATTAACCAAGGAGAGAAAAAATCCTTGGAGCATAACTGGTTATTTGTATTAGCAAAATTTGTAATTACAATTTTTACTTTCTAGATGAGTGCATATGAATCCATCCATTCATCCATTTTTTCTAACCACTTTATCCAGGTCACCTCGGCAAGCAATGGGCTCAAAGTGAGGTACCCCTAGATGGAATGCCAGTCCATCACAGGACAGATAGACACAGACACACACACACAGTCACTCCAGTGAAAAAGGTCAAACTTACTCCTGTCTACATCCATGGGAGTGGCGTGGAGATGGTGAACTCATACAAATACCTGGGAGTGCACATCGACGATAGACTGGAATGGTCTAAGAACATCGAGGCCATCTATAAGAAGGGACAGAGCCGACTTTACTTCTTGAGGAGGCTCAGGTCCTTCAATGTATGTAGCAAGATGCTACATACTGTATGTTCTATAAGTCGGTGGTAGCGAGCGCCATTTTCTACGCAGTGGTATGCTGGGGCCCTGGGATTAGAGCAGTGGATTCTAAAAGGCTGAACAAGCTCATCAGGAGAGCAAGCTCTGTCATTGGGTCTGACCTGGACCCCTTGGAGGTAGTGGCTGAGAGGAGAATGATGTCCAAACTAGAGGCCATCATGGACAATGTCTCCCATCCCCTCTATGACAGGCTTGTAGAAATGAAGAGCACGTTCAGCAATAGAATGATTCATCCACGGTGTGACAGGGATCGCTACAGGAGGTCATTCTTGCCTTCTGCCATAAGACTGTACAACGCATCCACCTTGCGTCTGGGCAGAGGCAACATTGACAGTGACCTGTTTCTGGACTGAACAGTAAACTGATACATCTGTTCTTTTTCTTTTCCCGTTTACAACCGTTTTCTGTGCAATATATGCCAGGGACCCGTGCAATACATTTATATTTATATTTATATCTATATTTACATCTATATTTATATTCATATGTGCAATACGATTTTTCTGCGTACTGTTCTGTTCTAGTTTGTTCTTTGTGTGTTCTGGACTGTGAGTAACTCTTTTAGTGCACCCCTCACTGTACTGATTGTATTGTATGTATTGTATTATTATTTTTATTGTATCATTCGTTACACTGTGGCTGTGTTGTCTGTGTTAAGCTGCTGTTGCACTGCAATTTCCCTCACGGGATCAATAAAGTATCTATCAGTGTCACTTTTCCCAGAAACCCATGTGACAATGGGGAACATAGAAAAACTCCATGCAGGTAACACTCTATGTCTAGAATTAGGTAAGATAAGATCACTTTATTGACCGTATACAATTTCTTGTATTAGGAAATGGTCTTTTCGCATTCCCCAACTTACTCTCCATGAGACACACAGACAGTGAGAGAAGCTTGGGGTCAGGGCGCAGGGTCAGCCATTTATATGGCACCCCTGGAGCAGTTGGGGTTAAGGGCCTTGTTCAGGGGCCCAACGGAGTAGGATTCCTCTGCCGGCCACAGGCAACCTTCCAGCCACTGGCGCAGATCCTTAGCCACAGAGCCACCACTCCTCCTCCCGGTACTGTGAGGCAGCAATGCTGTGTGTATGAATCCCTTTCACTAAAACACCATAAACTATATCTGAAAGAAATTCCCTATGGAGGTAATAATCAAAATGATTCATTTTCATACATTAAGTTATTTTTGTATTTGAACTGGTTCTACCATGGAGATCTGGTGGTATAACTTACTCAGTTATTGACTTACGTGGTGGATGTGCACGAAGAGAAAAGGAGAAGACAGGCAACAGGGGAAGAAGAGGACAGGAGAAGGGGCTGAGGTGGGCTGAATTTTCTGCTGAGCTGATTGTAAAAGAATAATATACATATGCTACTGCTTGATCTAAGATTGTACTAGGCAAAACAAGTACTGACGTCTAGCTGGTGCTTTGTCTTGACAGGAAATGGTTACTTATGGGCACTAAACTGCTGAATTTAATGTGGGGATGAGAGGGAGGAATCGCCACAAAAAACTGCTTGTAGGCAGTGTAGTTGCTATAGCAATCATTAAAAAATGGTTTCTTGCAGGTTTTGTTGTAGACCTTTGCTTCTTCTTCATTAATTAAGTCTGTGACGGGGGGAGCCTTAATGAGGGTGTAATAGGGATTTGGTATGTTGAAGTGGACGCATATGTCATCTGGAAAAAGAAAAGGTAAATGAACATCTTGATTTATTTAAGAGGTTTGTTATTGATACCTGATAAATATAATTGGTAAATGTAGAAAATGTCTTGAAAGAAAAGTATATTGTAAATTGCGTAACAAATAAATTAATTGCATTATGGAATTATGGAATCGTGAAACTCTTTTTCATCTCGCCTATAATGAAATTAAAATTTACAGTATTTTTGAAAAAAGTTAATGGATATGGATGATTGTACACACATTCTGCAGTCTTTGTAATTGCCGTGCCTATTAGTTTTATACGCCTAACCCATTTTTGTTCATTTATATTCTGCATAAAGAAACTTTACACAAAGCAATGCATAAAATCACATTATGTTGTTTTGTAGTAGGTATCTGTTTGATCTTATTGATGAAAAGTGGACTACAACCTATACAATATTCTTTTTTAATATTATAGATCTGTTCATCGATAGTTAAAGTCAGTGTTGTTATGTGAATCAGTCTTCTTTCTTTTTTTGTCCATTTGAATAAATTAGCCACTAGATGTCACTGGTTTATCTGTGTCTCATTTTGAGCAAACTGTATGAGCTGCAGTATTAAATCTGCTGTGTACGAATATTCTCTGTCACAGATATTCACAGATAATTGTAATGCTTTAAAATACAACCATAATATTTATAATCTGTATTATATATAAAACCAATTGCTTCTTCTAAGGTCATGAAACTTATGCCTAGCCAGTTACTGCCCCCGCTAGATTATTTGCAGATGTACTTTGTTGAAATGCTAGTTTTGTGCTGTCTGTGGCTGTAGGCTAATTTGCAGACTGGAACTGTTGGGATTAACTCTCAGTGACTACAACATCTTTAAAGGATTTTGCCCCCAAACTACAGTCCTCCAGTTGCCAAAGGTGTAATGTGATCAGTCTCTGAGTCAATTACTTTTTTCATTGTGTCCCGCAGCTAAGCATATTACAGAGTGGAGATAGAATTAAAAAAGCTAGTATTATAGATTTATATAGAATTTTCTTCTATTATTCCATTCCTTTGTCTTGGTTTTCTGTGAGTAACCAGAGGTTGTCAGTTCTTTCTATATGCAGTAGTGTTTATCATAGATTGAGTTGCTTTTATCAGTAAATAACGTATTTCAGTTTTATTTTCTTTAAATAAAAAATATACCAGATTGTCATCATTACAAATTGGAATTTAAATGAGGTTCTGTGAAATTTACCAGATGGTCTAGATGTAAAATGTAAAACCCATGTTTACAGTATTTTGCACACATACTGTAAGGTGAAATAGTTTCTTCTATACTGTATTTTCAGAAACCCAGCAAAAAATTGGATATTTGCATATTTCCAGCTGGTAATCAGAAAAGAAGTTGAAGTATATTTTAAAGGAGTTTACTTAGTTAAAAGGTCAGTACAGGAAAAATAGTAAGGCCGGTTTAGAGACTTCAGTTCCGTTTTCAGCACCAAAGACAGCACCCAAGCACCTGAGCCTAGGCTGTAATTTCCTCTTTTGAAACCTTAAAATAGCAGCTCTGCATCTTCCATCAATCCATCTTCCAACTGCTTCTTCCAATTCAAAGTTACTAGGGAGCCAGAGCCTATCCTGCCAAGCAACGAGCCCAATGCAGAGTAAACCCTGGACAGGACACCAGCCCATCACAGGGCACACACACTCACACTTAGTATGTCTTGGACTGTGGGAGGAAACCAGAGCACCTGGAGGAAATCCACTTGAACACGTGGAGAACATACAAACTCCACACAGATAGCACCCCAGATCTAAAAATTGAATTCAGGGCCCCAGCGCTGAGAGGCAGCAATGCTAACCACTGTGTTCCTTGCCACCCACAGCTATACATCTTCATCTACCTAAATATACTAAACATCAAAGGACTCTTATGACTCAACAGAATTCCAACTGTAGAACTCATGTACTCATGCTGATCGTGGCTTTTTTGAAAGATGAGTATATGATAGTTATACTGTGTACACCCTGCTTGCTAGATTTGAGCCTAATCAAACATTTATGAGCTGTGGCGTCTTGGGATCAGAATCCAGTGAACTGGTTTGTCTAGGCTGTACTTGAGGAATGAGACAAAATCACACAAGACTAAGTGCAAAGCACCGTTTGATCAGCACCGTAACTGAGAGGTGTTAACCAGCATAATGAATTTTCCTACGCCATGGTTATTCAATAAAATATAACTGAATCATATGCATAAACTTTGCAGTTTTCTTGGTAATAACTTTATAAATTTGATGCGGATTTAAGCAATAGTTTTGCTAATGTTAAGTACTGTATCTGATTGCTAAAGTATAAAAAAACAACAACATGAACAAATGTGTTTCTGTTCTGGTAAATCTTCCACTTCTATTTTTATTTCTTTACAGAGTCATTGAAGTATTAGAAGAATGACTCATAGCATAATTTTATCTTGTCTTTTCTAAAGCATTAGCTTAAATGTAGCTTGTGGTGGTTAAAGAATAAAGCATGTCTTTTTAGGAAGATCACGAACTGTGATGTGCTGTGCACGATCGTGATAGATTCTGAAGAGATACAGTAGGTAAGGCAGTATTCAGGAACACAGCTGTTGCCAAGAATATTCCTTTGCTTCTGGTTGCCATTCCTTCAGCTTTCAGAATTATAAAGTAAGGTGTGTCATGTTTGCGAACCTACTAGTGTGTGTTTGCAACATATTCACCTCATTAGGAATGAAGTTAGATAAGTTAGTACATAAAAAGATCATTAAAATATTAGTTTGACTGGTGTGGGGGATGGAACAAGCTGTCCAGCCATGCTGTTGGGGGGGAGCAGTTGGGGGAGCGGTGGCTCTGTGGCTAAGGATCTGCACCTGTGACTGGAAGGTTGCTGGTTCAAATCCCGTGGCTGGCAGAGGAATCCTGCTCCGTTGGGCCCCTGAGCAAGGCCCTTAACCCCAACTGCTCCAGGGGCACTGTACAATGGCTGACCCTGTGCTCTGACCCCAAGCTTCTCTCCCTGTCTGTGTCTTATGGAGAAAAGTGGGGGTATGTGAAAAGATGAATTCCTAATGCAAGAAATTGTATAGGGCTAATAAAGAAACATTATCATTAACTGTTGAAGTTACCCAGCTTCTTTCAAGACATGGCTGCATGAGATTTTGGGATCAATTACCTACTATCACCAAAAGAGTTAGATGGGGCCTCTAATTTTTAAATGCCTTCCAAGCCTAAATGCATGAAACAAAGTCTACTATGGCATCAGAAACCAAAGTCTTTTCTTGCCCTGTGGATGTCCATACAATTGTTTTATAATTATTTTACACTGTGCAAAGGAAGAACTCCTTACTTAATGTAAACAATTAGATCTGTTTCGAAAAGTAAAACAGCTAAAATAATGACTGCCAGCCAGCTTTTATTGTCACCCTCATCCACTATCTTTATTTTTTTCCTTGTGGTACAGATTTTGTCACTAATAAAGTGTTATATTTGTGGTATCTGACTTTAATCCAATGAGGATGAGTCAAAATTGAGACTCAAAGTTGCAATGCAGACATTTCAATAGTAAATAACACCATTTATTTAAAAAAAACATCATAGTCAAGTGATGATAATAATAATAATAATGATTCCAATCTATAGGAATATGTTCTGTAAACTGTTTTGTCAGAGATTCCCTTTCAAGTCCCAGTGACATTTATTAGGATTGTCAGTGTGGTGTCTTGGTGTCTTGGCACTCTCACCATTCTTTCCTTGGACAAGCTTTCTCTTTATGGGAGAATGAGTGCAGCTCTGCCCATTTCTGCACAGGCTCAGAGTTGCTAATGTGGGCTTGATGAGTAATCCTTGATGAAAGGACTTTGTGATGGTATGTTGAGCTGGAATTAGGCTAGAGTTTAACAGGACTTTGCCTTTGTTTACAAGATTAATTTGTTTTATTTTTTTCTTAATAGTCAGGTTGTGAAGGTATAGTAAATCTTTCCTTTATGTCACTAAGTCACTATGTAAATGTACTGTAATTACAGAGATATGCAGTGTTGCATAGACAATGTATTTGATTATGATTTCACCTGTACTCATTGTATGAAAGAGACGGTAGGGATTCGAATTGTCTGTAAGAATGTAAGATTTTAATTATTTAAATGTATTTCAGTCCCTAAAAGATATCGGATATACTTTTATTTCAGTGCAATAGGTTCTAAAATTATGATTTTGTAAAGGTCATGTCCTGGTTAATTCTTAAAAATGTCACATTCTGGAGAAAACCAATACATTTTAGACACTGCCGTGTATAGTCTGTAATTCTAATGCTGCATTTTTTATGAGTCATCAAAAACTTTACACAACTTTAAGCAACAAAACTTTCCACTGAAAGATATGCAGCAGCTCAATCGTTTCAAGAAATTGTGTGACCGGTTTATAAAGGTCTTCCTTCTGAGATGTTGGCACTGTCACTGGGTGAAGTCAAACAGTTAGGAACAAGAGGACAATTCAGATTAAATGCGAGAGTATGTTGTTAGTGGGTGAGGACTGGCTAAATTGTGCCTGTTTTTTAAATAGACTGAAGAAGTCGTTACAAGAAGCGTATTGTTTGTGACAGATCTGGGTCACAAATCTGAAGACTTTGTCTATGATAGTGGAATAGTGCCAGGATCATGAGTTTTCTAATCTGTCTTGTGAGAGACTCACTGAACAACACACTTGAATGTGCTTCCTTAAATTAATAATAAGACGCTTTAGAAATGCGTCTCAAGAATCAGCGGTCCCTCTTCTTACTATTTATTCTGCATGAGTAAGAAAGATTATAAAACAAATATATAAATATTACAATAAGGCAGGTATTTTTTTTCTGCAAAGCTTTGGAACAGCTAACATGAGTTTATAAATGAATAAATATGTTTTTGTCCATTGGGTCAGAACATAATCTTTGAGAGTCAAAACCTGCACGACACATAGTGTAGGACAAATTTCCATGTTGCATTGTTAGGGAGAAAAGGGCCTGTAGTCTAAACTGCTCAAAGGAAAAGGAGTTGTAGAGTTCAACAACTTGATCTGTTGGGTAGCCATGTTTGATTAGACAGAAGATGTCATATGAGGATATCTGAAGTAGATGGATCTAAAGCAGACAGATGGCCAGTGTTCTAGAAGAAATAATTGATTCTGATATTAAGGATGCATTCCAAGAATGTATAACAAAAATGAGTCAATAAGACATTCAGGACATTTGTAAACACTATTGGTTTCATCTGGTTATTACAATACAGTATATCACTGTAGAAAAGGTATTTTGCTTCAAAGAATTAAAGTGACGATTACATAAACAATCAGTTGTGCATTTGTCTTTGTAGAAGAATTGTTTTAGTTTTTTTCTTAATGCAGGCTTCCAGATTAAGCCATAGTATGTAATAAATACAAAAAATCTGTGTTAGACTACTCATAAGCCCTTTTCTTTGTTGAGTAATCCTCTCCACTCCTGCAGCTGGCCTAATGCATTGTTTCGCTTTTTACATTTCTTTCGTTATCAGTCTAAACAGTAAGTGGTAGACTGAGCAGAAAATGTTTAAGGCATATCATTATATTCAATTATTGTGTGCTTTTTACAATTGCTGCAGTTTTTGCTTACAATGGATTTCACACTGAAAAAGCTGCCCATTCAGCATGTTACAGTCTATTGAAAGTGCAGATAAAAAATCTCAATAAGGAGACAATCATAAAATCAGACATTCCATTTCTTTTTAATTATTTTTTTCTGGCACATGAGGAAATGTTGCATAGATATAAAAAACATTTAAAAAAGAAGGACAACTTTAAAGGAAAAATAATTTTTAATGAAAGCAGGTTTAAATAAAGATAAATCTGGAGACATTGTGCTGCAGGCTACCTATGAATTTACAGCAGATCTTTCTACTCTTTCATGTGCCTCTGAAACAATTTAGCAATAAGAGTTACTTGGGAATTCTGGTTCCCTCTTCTAATCCTGCCACAGCTCTGCTTGTGAATGTGAACGTGTGCTGCCTGTCTAGGGCTGCCCTCCCTCACAAAAACGGAATAATGCTTCCAGAGGTCTGACATCACAGATTCCCAAGTGCTGATTGGCAGGGCTTTGGGAAATAGATCATTTCAGCAGTTACGAGGGATGCTACCAGTCAGAGCAGCAGGGCTGTTCAGTGCAGCAGAACCAGAGCACCCTCGCAGGATGCAAAGAAGCAGAAAAAGAGTCCCTCAGAAGGCAAACAAACATCAATCTACATGAGCCCTTCAGAAGGCAGATCAACATCAGTCTGCGTGTAATTCTCTTTCGACTGCTGAGGAAAGAGGGGGCACTGCTGCTGCAGCTCTCATTAGTGGTGCAGTGTTTTCAGTGGGAAATCAGGCTGACACGTTTGTTTTGCTTCCTGAAGAGGGGGAAAAAAGGAGAACCCCCCCACCACACCAACAACACTTTTTTGTGGATGTCAGTTTTCACTCACACATGAAGGGCAAATCCACTCTGGAAGTATACAATACACAAGATGGCACGCTATAAGGATATTCCGGGCAAAAAGGTGACATCTCTGAATCTGGTGACGGGATTTTTTCAGTATTTGCGTGGTAAGTAGGGCAGCATTCAGCAATAGAGCCTGAACCCCTTAGGGAATTCTGCTTGCACTGCAAATTGAGAATCCTGGGTAAACATGTGATTTATGTATGTGCACCATGTATATAGCATGTATATAACAGTGTAGAATGGACATGAAATGCTCAGTGGGCAGCTGTGATTTTTTAAAGACTTATTTACTGTAATGTAAATGACAGTTCCACTAACATTTTCCTTTGCTACAGTCTGTTTTTTTGACAAATGTTGTTGGATGAATGCAAAGCCCAATCTGACTAATAGCTTTAGAAATTCCTTTTGGTCAAAAAATGGCTACAGAACAGATTCATTGGTGAAGTAGTTCCCTACCTTCAGTCCTCATTTGTGCAAGGACTCAGCTCAAAGTCACCTCTTGTGCATCACCAGTATGGTGTGATGTGAGCTGTGTGAACAGAAAAAAGGGGGTTTCATTTCAGGAGAAAGCAGCGTTGCTTTGATAGTTCATTCACTGGAATGGATATTGATAGTTTTTAAAAGAGAAAATGATGAAATTGTCAGTTTAATTAATCAAACAATTCTATGCATGTATAAAGGCATACATAATGCATGAACATACTAGCCAGTATGCATTAGTCTATCAATGCAAACGAGCTTCAGAACAATCCATCAAACTGACATATTTCACAAAAAAAGAAATGGAAATTAAATCTGTAATTTAATAAATGGAAAACATAAAAATGCCAATTATATATGGTGTCATCACTTTTTATTCTTGGCAACAGACTAAAATACTTTATTCTGCATGGTTATTTACTGAAAGTAGTGATATATTTCATACTTGTAGTTCTTTGCAGAAATAGAGTCCAAACTTGTCACTTATGCAATTACCAAGTCTGTGTATTTATGGGCAGAAGATATTACTGTTAAGAATAGATGTGGGATGTACGTCACTGTTTCCCAGGAGAAGCCATTTAAAACTGAATTATAGAAAATGAGGAGCCCTCTGTGATGCAGGTGTTTCAGTAAAAAAAGCAATACCACTGATGGTTCTGAAAAAGAGTGGTTAAGTTATTCCACATACAATTGTGTGGCATTCAATCTTATTGACTAAAGAGATTAAAATTCAAAGCTTACAATAAAGTACTTAGTTATGTTTAACAGTGCAGGGTAGTAGTTAGTTATGTCTCTATAGCTAGAATAGTTAAATTGAATATCAATGCAGGTTTATTTCTTCAAAATCTGAGATGCATTTTCTGAAAGATAATCTTTAAGTCCTAAACAGTGGGAATCAACTTTGTTCCAGATATAAGAAGAGTGACCAACATGATAAAATATTTTGAACAAATAATGTAATGAATTAACACTCTTCCATAATCTTAAAAGAAATTAATTGATTTGACAGTTTTGTAACTGGTTTAAAAATGCACTTCACAGTATAGTAATGGCCCAGATTCCAGAGTGAAATCTTTATTAAAATGCATCAACCTGCAATAGCTACATGGTATCATGGCAAATGTTTAATCTGTGGTGAGTCATAATCATTTCAAAACTGTGCCACAGTTCTTAATATCTTTTCAAAATCTAGAACCTTTTCCCCCATTTTACATTGTTTGAACTATACAAGTACTGGAAGCAGAAATGTATTAAAACATATTCTTTGTAGAAGATTTACAAATGAAGGCTTTGATGAGGAACAAAGTCTAGATAATGCAATGAGATTAAAAGACGCCAGTAATGTTGGTTTTGAAGCTTTCCCCACCCATACAGATATCGCTGATTTCTAACAGCAGTTACCTGGCATTAGTGGTCAATGGGCTGTAGTGCCAAAGAAATGTACTGTAAATCATAGTGCTTCATAATGGAGTCATTCTGAAATATATAAAATACTGTATAGCTTTATACTTTGTTTTTAGTTTGCAGAATATAGTATTTAAATTTCTTAGTGAACACCTTTCTGTCTGGAGTCACTACTAGTTTATACTATTTAAGGGTATTTGCTTATTTATAAATCCTACAGAATTACGACTGAAAGCATAACCACACATAGGATGTAAAAGCATACATTGGAAATTGACATTTAAGTATTAGTATGTAAATAATTGCTGTATCATTACTTTTTGACTATTAAGGACATTACTTTTTAAACACTATGACTTATTTCTTTGACTACTTGTTTCTACTCATCAAGCATGTTAAAAAAATATGCTTTTTTTCTTTCATCTTTATCAAGATTGCCTGCCTTCATTTGTCCTGGAAAAAGTCCTTTTTTTTGTCATTTTGTCAAAACCATTAATTTACCATTTTGGTAAACCAAAACTTTTTTTCTCTTTAACCACTTTCTCGTACAAATAAAAGAAAACACACAAAATTCCACAACATGACAATTTGTCCTTTTTTGGGTTCTTCATTGTTTTGCCATTGTAAAGACTAAAACTAAAGCTACAGTATGTGACTCAGTTATTGAAAGGATTAGCACACTTCAAGCACCTTTATCAAAGTAATGCTGAACTGTCTAGTCTAAACTGGGAGGAAAACAAAAATAGACCAGATTCTGACTAACATGATCTTCAGTCTAATAGTTCATTGAGATCCTTAAACAGGTAATTGGCTATTCAATTACAGGAAGGTGAAAGGCAGGGAAAGTGTGTTGCTCTGTTCAGATGTCAAACTATTATGAGATTATCACTGTGAAGAAATAATAATAAATCCAGGTTTGGCGTCTGTTCCAGTTTTTCAGTTCCAGTTCCCTCTCTTAAACCCATTTCCGATTTCATTTCATTTTTTACATTCACAGAATCTGGATCAGGGGTTGGTGTGAGACAGGGAATTGTAACTAAAATGATCCCAAACCGATTGTTCTAATTTCTTTTAAAAAACAAAGAACTACATTTGCGCAGTGATTCTTAGTTTAAAAAGGTCTGTTCTAATCTAGAAGTTCAATGTAATGAAATATTTGCTGATTATATATTTTTTTTTCTTTTTAGATGAACAGGAAGCAGTACAGAAAAGAACTTTCACCAAATGGATCAATTCCCATTTGGCAAAGGTAAAGACCATGCAGTGCTTTGCTTCATGTAAACACAATCAAAATCTTTCATCAACTCTGTACACTGGGCTGGAACCGTATTTATTTTAATTAATGTTAATGATCTATCTTAATGCTGTTCGGCCAAGACTAGCTCTGTTGGTAGAGTATGAGACTCATAATCTCAGGGTAGTGGGTTCGTGTCCCATGTCAGGCACCAGGTCCTCCATGTTGGAGGTTGGACACATGGATAACAACACTGTCCCTTAAAAAAAAACAAGGTTATGAAAGCAGCAACAGGATGTTTCTGCCCCTACATGCTGGAAGGCATAATGGGCGAACATCCATCCAGCATCCATTAATGCTGTTCACAGCAAGCCTGTGATGTCAGCTACATTGCAAAGTTTAACTTGCTAGTTGTAGATGTTCCTACTGGCCTCATGTCACTCAGGCAAGACCCTCATTCTGAGCCCCTCCAATATGCAAGTACAGGAGAGATTCCCATATCTTTATGCGAAGATAAACAGGAATCATCGCCATGAGTAGCATATGTCGTCCTCATTATGACACGTTCATGATCCCACCCAGACTGCTCCCAGGATCAATCAAACTGGAGTCTACTGACCTCCTGGCACAGTAACAGTGACTTCTTTAAGCTAGCTTGAAAGGTCTTGTAAGGAAAAGAACATAAGAAAGGTTACACACAACAGGATGCCCCTCTTCCCACATAGTTTGCTTGGTTGCTAGTTGTTAATTTATGCAGGGAGCTCATCAACCTGTTTCTGGAATGAAACCAGCTTTCACAACATGGCTGGGTAGCTTGTTCCAGGCTTCCACAACCCTTTGGTGGTAAAGAAGTGTCTTCTCTTTTTAGTTTTAAATACACTGCTCTGAAGTTCACTAGTGTTCATGTTTCATTGTTCATTCTGAAGATGTCCATTGATAATGTTAATGACTTTGAGGATTTAAAATATTTAAATCAGGTTTTGTTCATTCCAGACTTAGAAGATAAATTGCTTCCAGAGTGTCAGTGTAGGACCTTCTTTCGAGTGAGAAAGGTCTTGTTTGGACTGATTACAGAAGGAACAATATCATTTTTTGATGCCATCATCATTTTGAATTTTGTCTAGTTTTTTTGCACCTTCTGTAGTGTTTCCTATTAAGGTGTTATTTGCAAACTTACTAATTTACTAATCATTCCAGAATCTGTATCATTAATCTAAAACAGTAGTCCTAATACAGATCTACAGTATGTGTTAATCAACTGAGTGATGACTGTCTGTCGTGTCCGACGATGACGGTTGTACTTTGTGCAGCTGTTTGGGAGATGAGCTGCATGAAGAAACCTATTAGGGAGAGCTTTTTTGAAGTGCGAAAGCTGTTGCACTGGGGCAGTCCCACTCTCTCGACCTAAGAAGCCTGGGTCCAGTGGTACGAGTAGTTGTCACTACTGGAGACTTCCTTGGTTGCAGTGGATGAAACACAATGCCTTCCTTGCCTTCACTTTCCACAGAGCGTTGCAACAGTATAGTGTCCCATCACTATACTGGGGCAGTAGAACCCGCACAGTTCACAGGGTGAGTGCCCCCTACTGGCCCCATTAACACCTCTTCCAGCAGCAACCTTATTTTTCCCCAGGAGGTTTCCATTCCAGGTACTGACCAGGCTTAAACCTGCTTAGCTGCAGTGTGTTGCCAATTGTGAACTGCAGGGTGATATGGCTGCTGGTAATCAATTGATTACATCACCTTAATTTGATCATTCTTAACTTATGTGTACTGTTTTCTACTTATTCTAAGCCCAAGCACACACAGTACCTTGAAAGCCTCCACTTGTAATTTAAGAATTATTTGTTTATAATGAACTTTATCTATTTCTGTCTGAAAATCATAATTTACCATATCATATGCTCTTTTTATCTTTTAGTGTTGTTGCTTGTTTTAAGACGTCTAATGAATAAACAACATTTTTCCTAAATCCTTTTTGATTATCCCCTAGAATTCTATTTCAATACAGATGATCCAGATACAGGCAATGCGTTTAGTTCCAATTATTATTTACTGTTTATAACCTTATACATAAGAGACGTTAGACTTATTGGGCTATAGTTACTTGGTTTGACTTTGTCATCATTTTTATAGATTGGTCAATGGGTTATATTCCAGATGAATATTTTCATTTGTTTTAAAAAATGTATCTTTTCAATCATCTCTATTTTCTTAACTTTTTGCAGCATTTTTTTTCCAACTGAAATACAGTAGTGACATCACATAAAAGAACAGGTTTCAGGCTTCAAAAACAGAATGTCAGGAACATGTGATTTTGTTACGCAGTGTTTATTGTGATGTGCTACAAAAACAAAAAGGAAAGTATCCACTTCCAAGATGTTCACTTATTGCAATGCAGCTTTGGAGTGTTTTACAGTCTATTTCATTCACAAAAGGAAGTTATCTTTGGAACTTATAGGAAATGAACACATTGAGTGTTTGAAGGAAATCAACTGTTGACTTCAGTTAGAGCATTAAAATCACAAACCTCTACTTAATGCCTTAATCGTTTATTGAAGAAATCAAGAAAAGGAAAAGTATTATTATAACATTCAGATCTACACTGTGAAGTTGTAAATATACTCATTGCTCAGCCTGTCATCTCAATTTTCATTTCCTCTCAGTGGTTTTTACGTTATTCTATATTCTATAGTTTTGTACCAAAGACACCACTTAGCTGATTTTTTCCAATGTAATTTTCCCCAAATTTTCCAAAGGCAATCCCAGAGTAACAGTGTGCTACAGGACACACAATGTGCCCCACGCCCGAGCCCACGCCCAGATCCCAGTTAGTGCCTTTGGAAGACTCAAGGAAACCAGAACACCCAACAGAAACCCTTGTGCACATGGCTTGGAGAACATGTGTCCTTCAGATAGAAGGTGCCCAGGAATAGAAATGAACCCAGGACCCAAGAGCTTTGAGGCAGTCCCTTAACCATAATTCCACCTCCTCACTTAAGAACTTATAATTCCCAATGATGCTGTTTTCACACAATTAGAAACCTTTTTATTTTCAGCTTTTCAAAAAAACTGTTCTGAGCTAAGGTGGCATGGTGGTGCACCTTCCAGCACTGAGGCCTTGGGTTCAATTCTCTGTGGACTTTGTATGTTCTCTTTGTATGTATGGGTTTCCTTTGGATTTTCTGGTTTCCTCCCACAGTCTAAAGACATACTGGTAGGTTACTTGGCTTTTGGGAAAATTGGCTCTGGTGTGTATGTCTGTGTGAGTCCTGTGATGGACTGGTGTCCCATCCAGAGCAAATCCTGCCTTGTGTCCGTTGCTTGCCAGGGTATGCGCTGACTCCCCTGCAGCTTTATCCAAAGCTTTGGATAAAGCGGCTTGAAAATGGATGGTTTGAGATACAGGTTTAACAGAAGATTCAGTCTGCATGTACTGATTCTTTTTGCTAGGGAGTTTGCAGACACATGAATGTGTCATTGTAAATCACACATACATCATGCACATAATATTTAGTCTCGGTCAAAATTATAGGGAAACCTTCAGCATATTGAATTTTGGGTTATAATCGGATACAACTAGCTAAAAAAAGTTTTTTATCCATTCCAAAAATAGTAATCATTAATATTTTTATGCTTTTATACTCTAAATCACTGGCGATTATATTTCTTAGGAGATTATCCTTTTCTTTAACTTCATTCATTTGGTATGGGAATAATTTTGTGGTGCATAGATCAGCTCAGATAGTAGCTTCGTACTAGCTGCAAGTAAAGGTCTTGGCCCTAAAAAAAGCAAATTTGGCTGAAAAAGAGCAAATCTGTGCAGATGGAGAACAGAAGGGGAAGGAACAATTCTCTGCGTGAACAGAGCTAAACAAGAGTATTGACGCACCGCTCAGAAAGCATGTTTGCAGGAATGGCTTTGACACTGAGAGAGATGCTGTACTCAAGACTTTTGGGAGCACCTTTTAATATTTGAGGTTTGTTGTACTGTATTAACTGAGATGTGCAAAAATATCTTATATTATTAATCCAATCATACCAAGAATGACTATCTATGACAGAAGCAAAAGAGTTTTCCATAGGATTATAAGGAGCTAAGTCTGCAATAAATGGCCATTGTACACACAGTAAACACCATGTTAGGTATCTCAGTGTTAACATAAACATATCTAAATGTTAGACATGTCTGCAGTAATGAAAATGTAATAAAATGTGAGATTTTTTAGGTCGGGATGTTAAAAAGTGAATAAAAGGTTACTTATTTTGCTACCAGAATTTAAAGGTCCTTTTCTAATTTTTTCATAAAATTGTTCAGTAATTGTTTAGTTTGTTTAACAGTCATGGAACACTAAATGTTGGTTTGGCTTGAATTAGGATTTTCCTCTTCAAGACAGCTGGAACATTAATTTACAGTATGTTGTTAGGCATCTGTTTTCCACTCTTCAAAGAAGTTTATTTTCTGAACGCCTTTTTAAAGTAGCAGTATAAATACTGAAAAGATATCATAGCAAAGAAAAATGTATTTTCCACAATTAAATATACTGCTTGCATTTCTGTACTATACACTGTAGAAATGCGAACCACTATTTTTACACACAAAATAAATTCAGCTAATTGTCTGACTTGTCTAAGTACTTGTTTGCACCTGGACTTTTTTAGATTTGGCACAGTAAAGAGTGTGCAAATACTGATCCCAACAAACAAAGTTTTTTTTTCCTTGTAGCTTTTGATAACATTTAACTTCTTTCACCCATGAATATGTTCAGTTTGATCTTTTGAGTATTGATTAATAGTATTCACTTAAAAAAATCTATGTACATCATTAGTACAGTAAATCAATAAAACAGAACATCATTAGATGAATACTTTTGTTAGGTACTGTGTATACTGCATACATTTAATGCCCCCAACCTAATTAGTAAAATATTAGTCAGAATGCTGTATTAAATTAATGATATTTAATACAGAGTTTTTCTTAAATTACTGTTTGGAAGAAAAAAATACTAAAATGGAAATGCTATTTTCTTTATTCTTTCTCATGAGTTCAGAATGCAAAACATCCATAAACTGCTAGTGACAGATTGTGCTTGGAAATAAATATCTAAAGGTAAGATCTGAAACCCTCGACTGGTTGGTCCTATAAAGATGTTTGCTTTGTGAAGAAGGATCTAGTGCTTGCATTAGGCATTGCTTTATTTCCCAAGATCCAGGATGCATTGCACACGGGCCTTGTGACCAGTCACATTAATTTGGATGCCAAATGGAGGAAAAGTGCGGCACTAAATGAAGTTCTTGTGCTTAAAAGCCTTTCTTGTTACTTGTTTCAGAATAAAATGAACTAAGTCAGCTCTACTTCTTTAGGCAACATCAAATAATTTACTTGGGAATTTCAAATATGTTTCTGTAATTACTGAGATCCTTTTGGCTTGGACTCAAGAGTAAAAATAGTTTAGCGTAATCTAGTTAAGTGTGCTGGGAACTAGTGTTTTCACAGTTTCTAGTACTTGCTTCATATTCATTCCATTACATTTCAGTACGTGCTCTGTGTACATGCCTCACATTTGCTACTGTATACCTGTCTGGGACATGTGACATCTGGGACAGAGTGTTTTCTGTTTTCCTTATGCTTTATTTCTTACCCAAAGTCACAAAAATGCATGCGGTCAAGGAATGTACTATCCATTGTTATTTTTATCTCCTTTTCCACTAAGAACAAACTGTACAATATTAAATATTATGATCACCAAAAGTGTGACAAGTAGAAGCTTTCTAAAAACAGGAATGTGAAATTACAATTTGTGGTACATTATTATTTTGGGGGGCATATATCAGAACACAATTTATTGTTTAGATATTTGTTTTGCTGTAGAATAATTTGATTACTGTTTATTAGAAGGTTATTATTCCCTTCTCTTCCTCAGCTAATTGCGCAACTGCTTATCATGCTATTTTTCAGACAATGTTTGTCAAAAGAAATTGATCATTTTGGTTTGTGATCAAAAATAAAGTCAAAATAAATAGTTTACTTTTCATGTTAATAATGATTAAAAGTTCTCCTCTTCTGTTAATCATTAATATTTCAGCCTTTTTTAATTATGTGGTGTTTTTATATTGTTCTGTTTGTCTAGAAGGATCTAGATTTTTATAAAAAATATAAATATATAATATTGCCTAATGTAACTAGAAATATTTTGCCTTGTTATATTGGCAGTTTACATTTCTACAAATACATATTGTCAGTATTTTATAATTTGAAATTTTTAGAGAGGTAGTGGAATTCCTCTATTGTTTATTTTGATTGTAAGGTACTTTTTTATCCACTATTGATTCAAAGTACTGCTTTGGTTTTAAAGAGTTTAATTGTGGATCTAGATGAGAGTTCCAAATCAAATTACTTTTTTTAACAAGAGCGTTAGCCTTTGATCCTGAAAAGAATTTTAATCCTGCAATTCTGAGGGCAAGACATGAAGAGCTTGCAAAGAACTTGCCTTCCGTTACGTCACTAACTCCACAAAGTGGCTGAGGACATGTGTTGGTAGAGGAGTGCTGGTCAGAAGTTAAACTGAGCTGTTGTTTCTTAACTGATCTACTGTAGGTTAAACTGAACTTCTCTGGTTCTTTATACAGTAGAAAGTCCGAACTTCTTGAGAATAGGATGTTCTAATCCATTATTATAATCTTTATAAGGTCTCTGTGATTTTCAGATGAAGTTAAAGACTGTGCTAAACTTATTATATATCTTAGGAGGACAATTGAAGGGAATTAATGGCTGTAGCTGAGGTTTTATCTGACAGTTCTTCTCATTATCACATCGTCTCTAATGTAGGAATCTTTATGGATTGATTGAATAGTTTATGGATGTTTGTCTCTTGTGCAACATCCTTCACAGGCAGCCTTTTTCTTCATAAAAAGTGAACACCCTTTTACTTTTCAATAGGTCTACTGTATTTATATATTTTTTCAATTATAAAGGAACTTATAGTACTATAAAGTATTTTACAGTATATAAATTACTATACAGTATTTTGCAGTTTCATGTTGCAAACTCATGAATGTCAGATTTAAATTTAGTTATTTTACAGATTACAGATTGAAGAGGAGAGAATTGCTATTCTTCTGTACAATTTCACAATTTACAGATTTCAATATGAATACAATGTTTCTCAGAATCAGAATTGCTAAGCGACAGTAAAGAATTAATGGGATGAAAGATTCATGAATTCAATTGTTGCGTTTTCAGCACGTCTAGGTGATGAAAGGATGAAAGGAGTCTCTGCTACAGATGCTATTATAGTAAATCTTTTATAAATAGTCCACAAATATTGCTATTACTGATGATATTTTCTACATTATTTTGTTTAGTAGAGATGGTTTGTTGATAATACTGTATGCCAGATAATTTACACTGGCTGAATCGAGGCTGCAAAGGTTCATTTTGTTTTCTTTTCTGTCGTCAGTTACTTGTATGTATCTTGGCTTCTGCTCTTTAGCAACAGAAACTGCAAAAGCAGATTATGTGTAGGTTCACCTGAGATTCTTCACATGTAGCTTATTAATTACACAGCTCTTGTTGGGGTATTTCTTTCTTTTCATATTTTTATTACCTATTTTCAGGCCATGTTTTACTACAAGAACAATGTTTTGGGGCAGTGTAATAAGTGCCAAAACATTCTGTTGGAGTGTCCTTTTTGAATACGTTCTAATAATTCTAATTACTTGTTGTCAGTACTTAATATAATTAGTGTAACGAACAGTTCTTTCCGGACCCTATGCGGATGACACAATCCGAAAAAGTGAGGAAACACTAGGGAAAAGTCATGCAGGAATATGGGGATGAAAACAGGGGGGCGTGTCCAAAGTGCGCTGGTGCACGGGGGAGGTGTGGCCGAGGCAAACAATCCAGAAGTAATCCATAGAGGGAATCCAAAAACGCAAGAATAAGTCCATAGCCAGGTGATCCATCCAAACAAGGAGTTAAAACCATGAACCGGGTCGGAACCGGCGGACAGAGAACGGGACCAGGCGCTTCCAGGTCCCGGACTCGCACGGTGTGGAAACCAGATGCAGAACCAGGATGAACGTCAGCGCCTGGCTTTTAAGGTGGACTGGGAACAGGGGTCAGGTGCACAGAATTAAATCCAAAGTGAAAGGGCCGGAGCACCCTTAAGGAGGAGGGACTATAATCGTGACAATTAGACCTTGTGAAAGATGAGTGCTATGGTAACTGATAATTACAGTACATCTATCTGTAATCCACAAACACTTCACCCCAAAGAGGCCTGCAAAGGACCAGAGACCACCTTTCTTGTCAGACAGAGCGTGTAAGCTTGGACTGAATGCCCTCCATCACACATCATCCAATACATCACATTACACACACACAAGCAGACAAGCACACATAGGGATGATCCGAAGACACCAATTAACCTGGTCAGCATGTCTGTAGAAGGTGGAAGGAAATCCTTTAATGATTACAATAATTGTTATCTGTAGGGCATGGAAACTTTTTGTTAAAAGTACTAATGTATTGCAATCCTGGAGCACTTGAGACCAGCCTGGAGATCTGTTTTCCCATAACTCTCAGAATAAAGTTCAGCAATGATAGAAAATGTTGCTGTTTCAAATGCTATACTCAGCAGTGGCAATCTTTCCTGCCTCTTAGTTTGCAGGCTGTGCTTCAATTGATTTATTACCTTTATGCAGGGAGAACCTTCTTTAACCACGAATCTTCATTATATGTGGCCCAGAGAGCTATTGATCTGTAGGCAGGAGGTTTATACTTAATCATTAAATGTCCCAGGAACAGGAACATGTTTATAGGGAACCTGTTATTAATTTTAGACATGGAAAAAGAACAATGGTTTTACTTCAAATTCAGATTTCAGATTTGAATGATAAACTGAATGGTATGAGAACAAATTTCTTTTGTCTGTGGGAACGTTTTGTCGATTATAATGGGCACAGAAGTATTCTTTGTGTCATATTTCATTTTACCAGCAAGTTATTCAATAAGTATGAAAAAGTGAATTTTCCAGTTGGCTTATCTTCTAGGGGAGGATCTAAAGTATATTTTCCAAATTAGCATTGGTTTGCACAGTTCCACAGAAGGGCTTAAGTAGCACTCAGAACCCTGCCAGATATATCTGGATAGCAGTTTTAAACTGTTTTTCACATATTTGTTTCTTGGTGCCATGACAGATTTTTAAAAATCTGTGGGAAAACTGAACATACTGTATTATTCCAAAGAGAGCATACTTGAAACACTACCTTTTATCAGGCGGGCATTGATGTGACATTTTTTGCAGGACACAAACTGAATTTGTCGTGTTTTGTTTTCAAAATCACTTCAGGGAAGAAGCTGTCAAGTCTGACAGGCTTGTAGATTTTGCAATAAAGGATTTAAAGATGAGAGTCATTGAACCTGGAAGATAAGCGGATTGTTTCATTTTGACATATGCTTAGATGAACAAATGATTTTCTAACATTCTTGAAATGATATGAACAATGTGCTCTTTTTTTGAATGTCCCTGGGCCTAAACATTTACATAGTTACTATCTACAGCTTTAAGTGCCCTCAATAGTACACATTGTAAGCCACTGACTCAATGGGACATTCTAGCCTCCAAAATGAGAAAATAAACAATAACTAAACTATTAATTCATTTTTTAAACCTTTAGGCTACTGGTGAATTGAGTGTTTTGGAAGTTTTATTTTTGTGTGTGTATTTAAATTTTTGTTGGGACATATGTAGCTGGTTTTAATCAATCAAAAAATTGAAGCTTCATCTGAATGTTGCTTTTTATACTTATTCAGTATATAGCTTCAATACTACCTTATCAGTTCCTGATGCATGTCTTCTAGAGAGAAACAGAAATACAACTTTAAAGCCTTGTTAAAATTTTTATTTTGCTCGAACCATAAATGTTGATTTTACAGTAATAGTCAACTTCAGCTTATTAATTAAATCTCTTCTTCACAAGCAAGCTATAGCAGTGTTTCTAATGTCATTGATAATGAAGAGCAAACTTAAACATACAGTAAATGTTGAAAAATTGTTTGCAAACCAAACTTTAATGCCCTTTTTCATCAAGTATACAAATAAATAAGACTGTTATTTTTTTTTCTTAAACCTTTTTGGAAGTTTCATTTGGAATCCTAAAGCAATCCTAAAATTCAATGTACAGGACAAGGTTTGTATAGTAGTCAGTCAGATTTTATTTGTTAATAACATTGATTAAATATTCATTTAATTCTGACATCCGTGTTAACAGTTTCTCTCTGTGCTCTTTTAAATGCCTAGGTTACACAACTGCATGTACTGTATGCACATAAAGCCATCTTCAAAATCTGCAGTAGCTATTCAGTAACAATTCAATGTACTCTTCAGCTCCAACCAGTTGAGTTTACAGGGTGCTCGTGTGAAGGTTTAATGAGATTAAAAGTTCATTAAGTTAATTAAGTGAGTTTTAAGTATTGAAAAGGACACCAGTAGAAACAGAGCTCAGCTCAACAGGCTTTTTCTTTTTCTTTCATCCACAGCGGAACCCACCAATGGTAGTGAATGACCTGTTTGAAGACATTAAAGATGGGGTGATGCTTCTTGCCCTGCTTGAGGTTCTGTCTGGGCAGAAACTAGTAAGTCCTCCTCACAGATGTCTGTGCTTGCAATTCGCTCAAACAAAGTGATCAAAGTTACTCGGCGTTTTTGTGTGGGGTTTCCATGCAGGTCTTCACTTGACTCCTGTCAGAGATGGGTGTGGTGTTATACAGCACTGCTAAACCAAGAACAAATTGGAAAGTATGAATAAATAAGAATTTCATGTCTAATTGTGTCATACCTTAAAGAAGGGTTGTAAAACTTATTTGGTTAAATATCCCCCACCTCTAGATCATGCGAGAGTCATTTATTTCTTTGAAAGGTTAATAATTGCTCAGTCTCCTGTGTCATTAAATACCATTCTTTCAATACATACAGTATGCTACTTTTTACGGTTTTTGTAATTACGGGTAACACTTCTGTGAATAAATACAGATACTGTATAAAGACAAGGTGTCACAGTTAGACAATCACAAAAGTTATTTGTGATTTGCGTTGTGGAGATATCTTGATAATAAAGCAATTACATTGGTCACTTAATATAATGATCTGTGTCTTCCTTCCATTAGTTGCAGATTTAAAAATAACGTCTCTCTGTGGATTATTATCAGGCTGGAAGCTTCATACAGTCTGCCCACAGGATAAATTGTTACTATTAACAATTAGTTTTCTTTGTTATCTTGAGTCAGAAAAGAGTCTTCTGTATGTTTTTCCAGTGTTTTTATTGTCTTGTCTAATTCCTTTCTTTAGCACAAATGGTACTGTAGCTTTGTGAATTTGTGAACTCTGACCCAGCTTCTTTTAATATCTTGGGTGCAGTAATTTCAAAAGTTACTAATTACTAATTAATTGTCATGAAAGGTCTTCCTTTTTACCTCAGCCATTAAAAATATGTGATTGTCAAATTTCAGCATGTCAATAGTTTATCTGATTCAGCAAATAGAATTTCTCAGATTATGCTGTCATTTTGAATTTTACATGAATAGTTTCTCAGATGACACATTTCTATGTTCAGCTTTACAATGGAAAATTAAATTGGGTTACTGGAAATTGCATGAATTTGTACTATATTGACTATAGTCAGAACTTATGTGAACCTATATGTATGGATGTATACCTGTATATTTGTATGCTGTTCCTAAACTCACTGTTAGAATCTTTTCTGTAACATGTATGCTTTATAAATGGCACTAATATAAAAAAGGCAAAAGCATCTTTACCATAGACTGCTATTTGTGATCTCTCGGTGGCTCAGAGGTTTAAACACATAGCTAGCAGCATTCATGTTTTCTGTGGTGATACTTAGGGGTCCACCCTCAAACGAGTCCCATGTGACCAATCCTAGGTATAGAGAGAAATCAGAAACCCCATAGCCAACAGGGATCCTTAATGGCCCTATCAGCACTGCTGGGAATTTATTGATCTTACTTTGTTAAAGCACACTCCTCATTACACTGTCAATTTGATTTGTCTTTCTTTCCTTAGCCCTGCGAGCAAGGTCGGCAGCTGAAGAGAATCCACTGGGTTTCCAACATAGGCACTGCTCTCAAGTTCTTGGAGGGCAGGAGGGTAAGGCAGCTCCCTGTGTACTTTTCTCAGATGGAATGAGATCTTCTGAGAGTGGAAGAGCTAATTGCATGGAACCCTGCATTGCAGTCTGTCCTCCTCTCTCACCAAACACTCTCACGTACTCCTTTGTTCATCATATGATGCCTGTCTGGTAAAAGAAAGGTATTTCAAAGTCTTGGCAAATGTGTTTTGAAACCACTGGCTTTGATCTGAAGCTAAATTAACTACAATATAGGTATGTTATCCGTCTGAGTGTTCACAGAATTAGCAAAAAATTAAATGTATCCTTAGGAGGTATAGTTAACACAAGTCCACATGTGCTGTATAACAGGGCTGTCTAATTCTGGTCCTGTACCTTTTTCGGACTTTTTAAAGACGAAGCACCTGAAGAGCCAGGTAGTGGTTGACTCGTACCAATGATTTCAGTAACAAGGTAATTCAAGTTGTACTGAATCAAGTACTGTTGAAATGAAAACAATCCAGACAATCCAGTACTTCAGTGCCATGAGTGGATAGCTCTGTGATATATTGTCGACACTGATATTATGACACAATAACACTGTGCTCACAGCCTTGTCATTCATTCCTCTGTGAACCATCTGCGGAAATGAGAGAATTTGATGTTATAAATTTACAGCGGAATTAGAGTTTTGAATGAATGTAGACGGACTTAAGAGTACTGAAAGTGGGATTCTGTGGATTTAGTATTTGAAATGGAAATCATCTAAAGTTCTAAACCATCAAAAAGACAATAGATGAGCAGGTTTGGAATATTTGTTTTACGAAGCAGTGCTCGGAATGGTGTACATGATGAGTTGTTTTGATAGAGTTGGCTGTAATGAAACTGTGAACAGGGAAACTATTGAACTCACAGTGGTTAAGAGTTTATCTTTCCTGTGAGCACACAAGTGCAGGAAGACTTCCGTTCCCTCAGCATCTCATGAGTATTGCTTTAGCCAAACCCTGCAGGAACCATCCAAGTTTAATTTCACAGCCTTTGTAGCAAGCAAGCCTTCTAATTATAATCTTGTGTATAGTGGGTTTGTGATGCAGAAACTGAAATTTTAAAACTAGAAACAGATTTAATAATCCTTATTTAATATTTATTAATATACATCACCAGTATATACATAGCTTTCCCATAACTTTTTAAGTGTTTCAAAATTTCACTGAAACACAAAGGAATACAATTTTCAATATATACATAGCTTTCCCTATCAGTTTAAAAGTTCTTCAAAAAACATTAAAAAAGGTAATAATAACATAAAGATAAATGAAAATGCAATATACAATTAAACAAAACAATATATAATTAAATATATATGCAATACACAATTAAAAATGCAACAAAAGTATTGAAAAAATGATTTATATGTGGAACTTTAGTCACATTCAATTGCATTTTATTTAAAACTTCAAAGTTTCATTGAAACATGAAGGAATAATATTTTCTAGTTTTCCTCAGCCTCACAGCTTTTAATGCCATCTGTGATATAGGGAAGCCTATTGAACCTCTTCAGCTTAGCTGTAATTTAGCAATTTAACCTTGCCTGTGATGTTTAGTCTCATTTAACCAGGGTCAGGAATGGTGATGGTTTGTTATTATTACTGTATGTGCATGTCAGTAATATTAACGAGCACTCCCAGAGAATGGAATGTTTTCCTTCACTCAGGGTTGGCAGATGACTAATACTAACTGCAATCTCTCTTTTGCCATGCCGACTAAAGTCTGTTTACAGAGGATCTCCGGTTAGTATCCTAGATCAACTACTCAACTGGTTATTTATATATTTATCAGCAGTTGCTTAATTATTACATCCATGAATGTTTTTAAAAACAAATTTCTCCATGTTTCAATGTCATATTCCCTCATATTGAGGGCTTATTGTTCTCAATAACATATTGTATAAATCTTACCTTCATTTAATAATGAGAGCATCTCCATACTGTTAAGATGTTACAGCTCACAGTGAGATATCCATTGACTATATTTCATAAAGCATGCTTTGTACAGCTCTGAAACTATCACTCTGAATCTCTGTAATTACACAATCTCTAGACAGTGGTTCAAGCTGCCATCTCCTCAACTCTCCATATCTATATCTCTGATTTTGACCATAATGCAATTGCTGTGTTGAAGAGTCTTTCCTCACTTAGATGAAAACATGACTTTTATTAGTCAACTCTAAAACAATTGATATAATTGAACTATGAAGACTGAAGTTAAACTTTCTTTTATTTTTCAGATCAAGTTGGTCAACATTAACGCAACTGACATTGTCGATGGGAGGCCATCCATTGTGCTTGGATTGATGTGGACCATCATTCTCTATTTCCAGGTAATGCATAATCATTGTTGAGATAAAGGTATTTTAAACTTGGAACACTTGGAAGGGCGTTGTGCCATTTGTTTTTTTTTTATGCATTTCTAGATCAAGCTTATCAGTTTAGGCATTCTAAAACTGAGTTGTTGTTATGTGTAGCTCTGTTTTGGCTTTGCTGAGTTTTAAAAATACCTTGACCTTCTTCCTTATCTTGTATGGGTACAAGGTGTACAGGTGTTTGGGTGCTATGTGAGTCCAAGTCTGGAAGGATGGACAGGACACATTATATTCCTATAACTGTAGCCACCTGTTCCAGTTCATGAAAAGCTGAGAAGTCTATTTTGTCGTAACAGCATCTTTTCTGTCTTTCACAGATTGAGGAGCTGACCAGCAATTTGACCTTACTGCAGTCCCTGTCCAGTAGCACCTCATCAGTGGAGAGCCTGGCTAGCTCCGAGACTGCTAGCCCGCCCATGAAAAGGAAGGTTGTTACCAAATTCCAAGGCAACGCCAAGAAGGCCCTTTTGAAATGGGTGCAGTACACAGCAGCAAAGTAAGACTCAACTCAATGTTGGTTTTTGGTGGAAAAAATGTAAAAGGTGGATGACTTTTTAAAACTCGTAGTTCCTTGAAAGTTGTTAACAGAGATGCATAAACTTCAAGGTGGTGTTTTTATTTTATATAGTTCATATTGTTTATATATGACACACGTTTATCTTGATTTTAGTTGCAAATTGTGTTAGTAGAGCACTTTATTAAAACTGTTAAAACAGATTTAGGCAAAATAATTTTAAAAAGTCATCAAAGTGATTGATGTAACCTCCAAGTGGTTAAACACAAATTTCCTACTTATCTTGTAATTAAGTAACTCATACTTGATTCCCATATTATTGCTTGAACAGAACAATTACCTGTTAAAGGGAGAAGTTCTGTCTTAACCTCTGTATATTTATGCATTTCAGGCCTATTAGTTAATTGTTTTTGATAAACTGTCATATATACTACACGGGATATACTGTACTGTATAGTATATCAAGCTAAATTCCAGAAAAAGTGAGGATCTCGACCAATGAATTATTAGAGTATGTTCCCTCATGCTCTGAACTCTGGGTCTATACTTTGTGTTTGAAGGCGTTTGGGAGTTGAAGTGAAGGACTTTGGGAGGAGCTGGCGCAGTGGAGTTGCCTTCTACTCGGTCATCTCTGCCATTCGCCCTGACCTGGTGGACATGGACAGAGTGAGGAGGAGAACCAACAGGGAGAATCTGGAGGAAGCCTTTGCCATCGCTGAGAATGAACTGGGTATCCCCCGCCTTCTTGATCCGGAAGGTATGTCCTAATGTCATGTTCAATGCAGTGGTCTTATTTGTAGTGATGACAGGAAAATGGATTAGAGTGGGCAAGCTGCGTGTGGTTAAGTACACATGGAAAAGTAAAAATAAAGAAGAAAAAACACAAAGTTTGGGCTGGTGAGCCACTTTGAAGAGACCTCCTTCCATGTCTGTATTTCCTGTATGGCGTTACTCTTTTCAAAGAGTCCCTCCCTAGAGTCCTTTAAAAAAAAACACATTTTTGTTCTCACTCTCAAGAATCACTTCTAACATCAGGGCTATCTGGACTGTAAAACTGCCACTTTATAATTACTGTTACGTCCCAGTGTGTGGTCTGTGTGTTTTTGTTGTTATGTTCCACGCTGCTGACCTTTGATTGTTCTCCCTCCCCCATTGGCCCACCATTACACCACTGTTCTGTATGACATCATCATCAATCAGCCTCTCAGCCAATCAGACTGCATCTTATTCAGTATATAACATGGAGGTTTTCAGGAAGTTTTGTTTGGTTTCAGTCCTGTTTGGTTTTGCTTCGCTTCATTTTGCTTTTGCTTCTGCTTTGTTGTTTTGTGTGTGTATTTTCGTATAACTTCGGCTTTGTTGTTTTGTTGGTTTCTGTTAGTTTTTTGTACTTTTGTTTGTTTGTGTTTATCCTTGTTTTGCCATTTCCTTGCCCTAACGTGTTACATGTTCAACATTTGTGTTCTTTTGTACCCTGTTCCTGTTGATTACTATTGTTTTCCCTTATTTGTATTCCTAGTTCACTTGTATTTTTGTGTGAACTTTTGTTTATAAGGTTAGTTTATGTTGTTGGGTACATTCTACACACTTAGTTGATTTTGTATTAGTCACACTAGTTTAGTATGGGCTCCATTTTGTTTATTTTCTTTTCTTTGGCACCACTCGAGTCCCTTACCCTGTGTGTTATCGTGTCTTACCAGTCACTTATTCAACTTAAAATCATCACTTTTGCACCCACCTTTGTTATCACGCTTCCTAGTCCCAAACCAGAACCCACCTGCTTCCAAAAGAATTATCCTAAATGTTACACCCCTTTACCCCTAGACACTGGGGGTCGTAACAATTACGTTTAAGACTGATATCTGTAAAGGCCCAGGTTGAGCTCAGGTTAAGGCCTGTGATTGCAGGTCTGAGCCCAGGTCACGTAACTAGACAACTGTGACTGGGATTGCACAAGCAGTGGCTCCTAATTGGATGAGCCGAGGATATGGTAGGATTAGTCTGCCAAGGCTGTCTAGATTCTTAGAGACACAATAGGGCCTCTGGCCTTCCAGGCTCTTGCAAATTTGCAGTGATTTTGGCGAAGGAAGTGCCAGGTCTCCAGTTGGTCCTGGAACCTCTTGTAAGGTGTTAAAAGTTGAACGACTCAAAGGTGGTTGGCTCTCAGGAGAATACATGTCCTCATTCTTCCTTGTGTGCAGTTGCAGGTTTGTAGCTGTGAGCCAAGATGTGAAAAACATTCAACTAGCTATTCCATATCGGCTGGGTATGAAAAAAGGAATTGGTTATTGTAAGCTCATATATAAAAGATGATTCCTAAGATTTTAGTCTTTAATGGGATATATAAGTTAAAGTGGGATATCCAATGGAAATATACTGAGAAGGCACTTAAGCTGTATTTTATTTTTAATGTGGCACAGATATTTTCTTATGTGTGTTTTGATAATTCCTACAGTATATGCGCTCATGATCCTTCCTCATAAGGTAGAAATGGTTTGTGCTTTGTAATCAACCCATTGATGATGCCAGAAATATAGAAATACAGCTGTGAGCAACAAATACTGCTTTTATGTTCTTTGCAGATGTTGATGTCGACAAGCCAGACGAGAAGTCCATCATGACATATGTTGCTCAGTTCTTAAAACACTACCCAGATCCCCACAACACTGAAACTGATGGCAAAGAGGAAGAGGTAATTTCTTTTACAGCTTAATCTAGTAGCAGTTGAGTATTACTGTGCCAAAGCAAGCAAAAAACATGCAGCCGAAATGAAATGAAAGATTAATAGTTTATAGGTTTATAGATATACGTTTAAGATGGTAGTTCAGTTAGACAACAACATACTGTAGCAGAAGTCCTTGGAGATTACAAAGCTTTACTTGACATCACAGTAATTGGTGAGAATTACTATAAAATCCCTGAATTCATATTATAAAGTATTACAAAGTAGAATAAAATGTAAACGTGACTTTGAACAATTCTTTACTTATTAATATGTTTTACTTAATGTACTTTGAAGCCCTTTAGTTGTTTAGAAGAAAGATTTAGGATTTGACCAGAATTCCCTTCCATGAACAGTGCATGGCGTCGGAAAAACAAGCTGATGGGATAGCTCAGCTGCAAGCACTTTTTGAATATTGTGAAATGGACTCGTTGCAAGTTGAATTATTTTGTGCTTAAGCTTAATACTGTTTGTATATACACTTGGTAAAAATATGAAAGCATGGGAGAAACATGTCGTCACTTCATTTTCCACAACTCTTTATCATTGGCAATTCATCCATTTTGACTTCATTTTCAGACCTTAAATGAAATGTAAGTATGTCCTTATCTTTTTCACCATAGTAATACGAATTAATTAACCTTAAATTAAAGGATATTAAATGTTTTTGTTATAGAATAGACATTTGTATCTATTTTTTTCTTTTTTCTTTTTAATATTAATATTGTATCTTAAATATGCACATGTATAGCAGTACTAATCATACACTAAACAACCAGGGACTACGTGTGTAGTAAATAATACACAGAAGATTATAGATATTAGCACTGTAGACATATTTCTAATGGAAATATTTCTTTTGAAACACATAATTACATTCCAATATATAATGAGGGTGTGAATGGATGATGTATAATTATTTAAGTGTCTTATGCAATAAAATACATACTTCAGAATTTTTACACCTAGAGTAACTTAACATATAAAACCACATTCAAAAGAGAGGAGGTCATTTAGTGCATCTATCCTGTTTGGTTGCTAGTTGCTAGTTATCCTTCTGTTTCTTGAAAGAAGCCAGGATCCCAATAAGGATGGATACCTTTCTTCAGACTGCCTCACCCTTACCGTGATAAAATTACCCCTGTTCTCAGTTATAAATGCACTAACTGTACCCATAGATGTGCACACTATATGGGGAATGCTAGCTAACATGCCAGGTGCAGTATATTGTGCAGGTTGTTTTGCTATATACAGCTGCTACTGTTTTATGTGAGTGACATACAGACTTTACATACAGTAATCACAGCTTCATCCAGTGCAGTTGGTTAAAAAACCAAAAAGGCTGAAATACCTTAAAACCAAAACAATTAAATAGTGCAGCATCCCCCACTCTCTCCGCTTGTTTTGTTTCCCAACGTTAGAAGCAACTGCTGTTTGTCATCGGAGTGCGGCGTCCCTCAGTGTGGTTTTCTGTAGCTCTGTAGCTGAATCCATTTTTCACCTGTTTCTCCCACCATTTGCCTTGAATCATCCACATTCTTTTTTTGTTTCGGCTGTGCGTCATCTGTTTTTGTGCACCGGTAGGAGCTTCTGCGTTCCATTCCAACTTTCGCGCTCTCTATCCCCAAGCTCCAGGTAAGGCCTGAGCGCCCCAGGGGTCATGCGCTCTGTACACCCGGCCTGGCCTGCGGTGGTGTTGTGCGTCTGCAGTGCCCTTTTGTCGTTTTCCTCTCTGCATGTCTGTCTGTCCACTAACGGGCTGTCTATGTTGTGTTTGCACCCTTCTTTGTGTCTTGCTCTCCTTGCCAGTTTGGTCTTGGTCCACGACACATAGAGCAAATGCTAGAGGTATGTGGAACCGGAGGTAAACAACGGCGAGGCGTTTAATGGCTCTTTCTTATTTATTCGGACTTCCTTGCCCTCAGGCGACCTGATGTGAGGCCTTTAAACTGATGGCACAATGTGAAAAACAAAAACTCCTTTCTTTTAGGTGAACTGTCATTGGATCAAATAATACCGCCTGTCTGCGTCTACTAGTGATTTTCTTTTTCCCCCAAAGTGCACTACAGTGTTGTACAGGATAGTTTGGGATTTGTTTTTTTCATGAACCCATACTTTGAATGAGAAAATCAGTAGCATTGTACTGTTGAGTCCTACGATACAGAGGATAGTATTGCTTTCACTATTTTGGGAGCAAAATAGCCAATAACAGCTACGACTCTTAAACCATTAGTTTTTTCCATAACCAGTGTGTCATAGAATCAGTTGTTGTCCTCTCAGCAGAAATAAGCATTGGCGATTGAGGAAACAAGAAACTTGACACAAGCAGTGTTTTGCTATTAGTTGTAGTAGGTTGTGCCACTTACTGCTGTAGGTACACATGTTTTGTCAATATCACATTTAAGTTACTAGGCTTCACCTAGGTTAGACTTAAAGAATAAACTACATTACATATTTACTCATACAGCCACTTAGGGCACAAAAAGAAAAACTTTAGTAAAAATTGTAAGAATTAATATTATTATTGGACCCACTTCATTCACCATAGAACTGCAGCATCCATCTGAGTGATGCGTGGCAGTCGTTGTGTGACAACGGCTCAATTACTCATCCGATGTAGTAATAATAATAATAATAAAAATAATAATACGTTTTTAATGTAAAAAGATAACTCTTACAGCAATGCAGATAAAAAGATAAAAGAAAACAGTGTGTCATTAGGAATAGTATCAGCATGAGTTAGCAATCTAACCTCTCTCCTGTGCAGATGCTAAAGAATTTTTGTGGGATGTTCGTGTTTATGCTATCTTTTTTTGAAGTGAAAGAATTCTCCTGTTGTACATTTCTGTTAATTCGTGCAGCATGCGATAAGAGAGAGGTTCATAGAAAGCAAACTAAAACCAGGCTTTTTAGGTTAAGAGTTCTGAACTTGTCAAATGCGGGTTCACAACTCCGTTTATTAGAGCACATCCTTCTAGAGTAGAAGAGGTGAAAATGACCATGCTTAACCTGAAAGACTAAATTTCCATCACACAAGTTAAAATAATAAGTCAGCACTGACAAGTTCCAGCAATCTCCAAGAGTCTGGTTTTAGAGCGCATGTCATAAATCCTCAAAGTGCTTTCTTTTTTTAAAGAACAACGTTTATTCTTATCCAGAAAAAAAGGTAAACGAAAACAGACTGAAATTGCATTATTATTAACAATGCACATGAAAAATATTCTCCTGAAATTGCTTTACATAACTTCAATAACCAAAGCAACAATAAGTAATAATAAAATGTCAGCGAGAAGCTGGTCAGTTTTCATTATCAACCGTATTTATGTTGTGCGTGATTACAAACAGTATCATCACAATTTCAATCAATTTAAGCATTTACCGTCTTCTAGGATGAATGCTGTCTGGGGGTATTTGTTATGTCCTGTTACGGTATGTATTGGATTTATTAAATGTGACGATCAGGCTAGACTAGGAAAAAGGCGAGTCGTGGATTAAATCGGCCTGAGTCCTGTTGGGGCTTCAGTTGCTGGGTTTCTTGGAGGCTGAAGGAGGGCACTATGTCTCACCCTTGCAGAAGGAGGACCGTCGGGTGCTGAGGGAGCTGAGGGTCTGGCTGGAGCAGTTCGAGAGAGACCTCGTCCGAGGCCAGGGGGCGGAGGGGAGCCTGCAGGAGAACTACAAGGTGATGGGAAGGGAGGCAGTTTAAATTGCCTTTATGAAATGCTATCCCCAGACAGGGATAGTTTTTTTTTTGCTGGCACTCCACACAAAAATGTTTAAAACCTCAATAATGCAGTACTGACCTTGTTTACCAAATTACTTGGCATCAAATCAATTGCATACTGTATGCATTACTGTAATGCTGAGAATGGGTACAAAGCAGCTCACACATTTGTTGTTGCCATCCATCTTCAAACACACAGCGTTAGTCTGAAGGCAGCACATATGCCCGATTGTTTGCAAATAGAGCTCGGATCTATTCATGCGCGACACACGTGCAGATGGTCAGTGTGGGAGCTGCTGCAGCGCGGGTGGGCGTTGCGCTGTTGTTGTGCCTTGCTTTCAAGGTGTCTCTTCCAGGCCCGCAGCACTTTCTAGATCACGAGAGCTGCATCTGTATTAAAACAGCGGCTGGATACGTCTTCCCGGGTGCCGCTTAATGTATGCAAAACAACGTTGAAACAGCTGCGAAATGTAATTGCGTTTGTTTACTTTCTCACTGACATTTAACTTCTTTAGCCCATGAACGTGTTTAGTTTAAGCTTTCAGATTTTTATGAAAAAGTATTCACCTTAAAAATAAAACCAAGCAATTGCAGTGATTTGCAATTCAACCAAATGGGAGTTGAATTATTTTGCATGGCGCAGCACACAGATATTTCTTTCGTGAATTGTGTTGGTTTCCGCCTTTTTTGCGCTTTGTGAAAAGCTGCGAGTCACTGCTTCCATATGCCCTGAACTGAGAGCGAGGACAACAGGCATGTCAATGGCTTGTGGATGGGCTGACGATCCAATTTTTTTTCGCATTGCCTTGCAGTCATTTAAGAGTTTCCGGGTGCAGTACGAGATGAAGAAGAAGCAGGTGGAGGGGGCACTTCAGCCGCTGCAGAGAGATGGCAAGCTGTCGTCAGACCAGGCTGTGTTGAAGCAGGCATGGGAAAGACTGTCATCCAGGGTGAGAGGGGCTTCTCTGCCTCGCCATACTGTACTCTGTGACAAGACTGCCATATGTAGGAAACAACACTGGATACGAGTTGCTCACACCAACACTGCGCATGTGTTCAAATGTAAAAATACAGTACATGTCAACGGTTATAGGTTTGTGAAACAGATCTTTTCTAGTGCTGGACAATTGGGTGGGGTTCAATTTATCACAGCATGCTTGTGACAGCAGCAAAACTTTTGCAAGTGATCCTGTTTGCGTGAAGAAAGGGCATAATCATTAAATTTCCTATGGTTTTTCTTCAGTGTTTGTTGGTACTGTAGGTGCACTGCATATTATATTTGGTTGATGTCACTGAGTGGTTTAGTTTCACATCAAAACCAAAATTGTAATCTATTACTTTTAATAAACTGCGTTTATTTACTTATTCACAAGCAGTCGTGATTGTGATTTCTAAAAAGGTTATTTTTTTCCTTAATGCATTGCTATTGTATTATAGTATGTTTCACTGCTAAGGGCACAGGTCACTTAAATGACACTGGTCTATATTTAAATGTTTTTAGAAACAAATCCCTGAATGAAAGCTTGATGTGAGGATTAATATATCCCCTCTGGGGTCTTTGTTTAGTCATATGGTAATAAGACTATTGTAATGTTGTTGTTTTGAATTTGTATATACAGGTGTATATACTGGAGAAATTTATAATACAACTCAATCCCCCTCCTCTCACTATGGTCAATAACTAAAATATAAGTATATTTTCATTGGCCAATCTCTCACTGTCCAATGGGTTGTGGATGTATTTATAAACAACCCACAAGTCATGCAGATAAGCCTGTTTCTTTGTTTGATGCTAATTTTGTTTGACAGGCTGCTTTCATAAAGAGAGCCCCCCTCGAGTCCTAGTCTGTTATCCTCAATTTCGGTTCAGGAAAAAAAATAATTTAATCAGATTTATGAAAGTATTAATGAAATGGAAATGGAAAATATTTCCATAAAATGGAAATTTACCTTTGCTTTATTTTAGTCCTGGAAGGCAAATTCATTCCCGTTATATTCTTGACTGTTACTTCTGAGTAAAATTAAATCCTTAGGAAAAAAAATCCCACAAACATTCCTGAAATATCTTTTCACAAAAATGTACGTTCTGACAGCCGAATATACCCCTGCTGCATTGGGCTTGCATTGCAAGTTGCGTTAGCCGGGAGAGGTCTTACACACAGTTGTCTGCTGTTCGTCTGCAGTTCAGAATTTACCCCTTTCAGAAAGAGAACAGTGACTGTTTTGTTAGTCAATAAGCTGTGTGCTCTTCAGTCCTTCTTTTAAATTCTGCTGGTTGTCTGTAAATTGGGAATGTATCCAAGCCAACCATGTGTTGAGAAAAGCTTTGAAGAGCTCTAGGTAGTACTCTACCACAAGCACAATGTGCTCAGGTTTTTTTTTTTGCAACTTAATTTTTATTATTTTTGCTTTCCATTTGCAAGCCCACCAAGCTTGCAACAAGCTACAAAGATTTCTGAAACATTCTTTTGTACATATACGTATACAGTAGATATCTTAGATGAAATTCTCACGTATGTACATTTTCACTAGAAATACAAATTATATCATTGATCACCATTCAATTCAATGATATTACAAACAAACTTATCGAGAAAAACAAAAAAACATAAGATAAACAGATGAGCTTGATAATATTGCTGTGATCTACCGGAGTCTTAATTTTCCATAATTACTTTCATATTTCTATTTCTGTTTTGATACCTATGGTTACTATTGCTATTCTCCTTCGAGATTTAAGTTATACAGTACTTATCCATCCCATGGTCCCTCTACCTTGTTTATAAGTGGCTTCCATTTTTTCAGAGAAATTGTTTGGCTCATGTTTTTATAAAAAAGCGCAACTTCAAGCTGTTGCTCAGATTGTCTGGAGCGTTAATGTTGCCTTTCAAAGTGCCGGAGAGGATTCACATGCCAGGATTCGATTCTGCCCTGTCTCTTCCAGCTTCTGGAGTGGCATGTTCATCTGGACAAGTCTCTGCCTGGCTCCCTGGGTGTGATCGGCGCTTGGCTGCACAGAGCAGAGGTAGCCCTGCGAGAGGACATTGCCATCCAGCAGGCTCACGAGGAAACAGCCAATGTGATCCACAGGAAACTGGAGCAGCACAAGGTACAGTTCATACTGTACGCTTCTCAACACTTTCCATGAAACCAGATCAGCTCCTTGAAAATATTACTCCTTGCCTTAGTAATGGAATGAATTACAGAGCTTTATATAAAATCTTATGACAACCTTGTTAACATTTACAGTATATTTAGTGCTAGACCTTCTTTTTTTTCCAGACCTTTTTTTTTTCCAGGGAAATGGAAATTAACCTTTCCATTTCCCTGGTTTAGTTTTCTATCATACAAAGAACAGTCGCTGTGTTTTTCATTAGAAATAACATAACAAAGAGATTGTCTTTGAATATTGTCAATATTGCCACTAGAATGGATTGAGAAACATTTTGATCACATGCTAATCATGATTAGTTAATACTGATACGTAAAGTGGTTTACATTAGATGTTTTCACCTGCACTCATGTACTTATTGCCAGTCAGATGAATGCCAGTGGCTACATAATACAAATGTGATAACATTAGCTATGTCTGAAGAGATGGTAAGCTTCACCACAGACCTTCTCAGAGGCAGCTCACCTGTCACTGGTCTCGTCTCCCTGTAAACAGGACATGCTGAACAGTCTAGAGGGACACAAGCTGACCTTCCAGCAGATCCACCGAGATGGCTCTGTTAATGGAGTCCCCATCCCCATGGAGCAGCTTGAAGACATGGCAGAGAGGTTAGTCCTGCTTTGTTCATACTCCCGAGTTTACTCAGCACAAGTTAACTGATTATTACATCTGTCTTCCTCTTCTGTTGTGTCAGTCAAATCTTGTAGAATGTCTTGCACATACAGTACAAACTGGATACCTTGCATTGTATTTATTCTGAGGTTTAAAGTAGAGGAAAAAAGAAAAAGACAAAACTCCTTTTAGACAACACCTTATTTATGAAAAGACATTTTGCCTCACAAGTCAGTTTGTTTTTATTCTTCTTTTATTTTATTTACAGATTTAATTATGTGTCCACAACATCTCAAGCCCATCTAATCAAACTTGAATTCTGGGAAATGAAGTATCGCCTGCTGGCATTTTTAATGCTGGCAGAATCCAAGCTGAAGTCCTGGATCATCAAATATGGCAGAAAAGAATCAGTGGAGCTTCTTTTACAGAACTACGTTGTGAGTAGATGAAAAAATATCAGAACGTTTTGCTCATGCAGCTCTAACCAGCTCTGTGGCCAACAGCCATATCACCCTGCAACTCACAGCTGGCACCTTGTTGAAGCTCAGCAGGTGTGAGCCTGGTCAGTACCTGGATGGGAGACCTCCTGGGAAAGCTAAACTTGCTGCTGGAAGTGGTGTTAGGGGGCCAGTAGGGGTTGCTCACCCTGCAGTCTTTGTGGGTCTTAATGCCCCAGTATAGTGACAGGGATATTATACTGTAAAAAGGCGCCGTCCTTCGGGTGAGATCCTGACTCTCTGTGCAGGATGTTTCTGAAAAAAAGAGTAGGGGTGTTACGCCAGCATCCAGGCCAAATTTCCCATTGGCCTTTACCAATCATGGCCTCCTAATAATCCCCATCTCTGAATTGTCTTCATCACTCTGCTCTCCTCCCCCCTGATAGCTGATGTGTGTTGAGTATACTGGTGCACTATGGTTGCTGTTGCATCATCCTGGTGAGGGCTGCATATTGGTGGTGGTGGTGGAGGGAGTCCCCATTAACTGTAAAAAGCTTTGAGTGGAGTGTCCTGAAAAGCGCTATATAAGTGTACAGAATTATTATTTACCACTTTATCCAACTCTGGGTCATGAGAGAGCCAGAGCCTGTCCCTGCAAGCAAGGGGTGCAAGGCAGGGTATACCCTGGATGGGACAACAGTCCATCACAGGACAGACACTGACACTCACGCCAGGGCCAGTTATCCCAGAAGATAACGAAACTATTTTTTTTGTACTCAGTACAAACTCTGTCCAGAATTGAACCCAGGTTTGCAGAGCTCCTAGGCAGCAGTACTAACTACTGTGCCACCATGCTGCCCAAAACAAATAACCCTTACAAGGAAATAAATCCTTTTTAGACTATCATTTTCATGTAATAATATCAAAGTCTCATGTTTTTTGCTTTCCATCTTCACCCACTGCAAAACCGAAACAGGTTGGTTACCTTGCTTGAACAAATGCCAAGTCAGATTAAAAAAAAAAAAATGATAAAGGAAGCAAGCCCCTTTAACACTTTGATTTGAAGACATCTGCATGAATCTTTTAGAGAGACCTAGATTCTGTCTGTGGCACCTGCTTTTGTTTCCAGTGTCAAGCGTGGCTTGTTTTTTTATCTTGGAGTTTATTTCATGTAGTGTCCACATGGCTGGAGTATTTACAGCTATTACAAGTGAGACATACTGTAACCTCACACATTTCAAAGAGCTGATATGTATATTAAAAGCTTGCATTTGAGTAACTTGATTAATTGAAATGTGCTTCTATTGAAATATTATTTTTTCTTTCCTGTAGTCATTTATTGAAGGACATAAGTTCTTTGAACAATATGAGATGACCTATCAAACTCTGAAACAGGCAGCTGAATTATATGTAAAATCAGACGGTTCAGGTAAGAATTAACAGCAATGCAGTTGTATATTTTGCATGAGTAGTTCTATTAAGTACTATAGTTACATCAGCATGCGTAAGCTGCAAAGAAAAAAAGTAAAGGTTCATTCCATGCTGAAAAGGGAAGAAAAGAAACAATGTTTCAGCTGTGGAGCCTTCTTCAGGCCGAAGACACCCAAATGACCCCCGAAGATGGCTCTACAGCCGAAACATTGTGTATATTTTGCTTGTACTTATTTAACATACAGTATTTAAGTGTGATGAAAGCAGTTTATACAATTAATTATAAAAATAACAAAAACATTATACATTGTGAAAAAGATTGTATTGCTAAAAGCAATTTCTAAAGATGCAAAAACTAATCTTGAGATTAATGAATAAAATTAATATTATGAATTAATTATGAGTGTAATTAATAAAAATGTATTGCATTATCTGCTGAAGTCTACCTTTCTGGATAATGATCACTTAAGATAAGATAGTGATGATACTGTATACCACAAAGATATGTATTTGACATAAATACATCAAGATAAGTAGACCAAGGAAAGAGGCTCTTAAGTGAAGAGTCTCTTATGCCATTAAATACTGGTAATATTGCAATGTACATTTATAGAATAGATAGAGGGGCATAGAACAAGGGCATCTCAATAATCCAGGAAATTATAGACTGGTTATCTTTGTGTTTAACAAAACAATTGTTATACACATGCAAATATTTAACAAACTTATTGAACAGTGTGGCACACAGAACATTAGTCAAGAAAGATTGCAATACACCATAATGTGATCTAGGTATTCTGATCTTCTCCACATAATAAATAATGATATGCTGTAGATATGTCATAGAGAAGGACAACAAGACTGCTATGACTTCTTCAATCTTTGGAAACTTGTCCGTGGGTGAGACTTGAATGAGAGTTGCAAAAGTTTAAAGGGAACAAATAATATGGACTATTATCTATAGCTATTATCTGAAACTAAATTCACTCAGGAGAATAACAAGGAAATGTTCATTACACACATTAATTTTCCTAAATTTCATATGTTCAAATGATTAGCTCTGAAGTGCAGAATGGTCTATTCTCGTCAGAAATGTTTCTTGTGTTCCTGTGAAAATTACAGGTTTTAAATCTCTCCGACACTACTTAACTAAGGTATAGAGATAAAATTACAGCATATGTCTGAAAGGTTTTTATTCAGGTGCCAGTCAGGAGTTGGCATTCTTTCAGATAGGTAGTAAATGCAATTTTAAAGTAATTAGCCAAGGCTTTTTTTGTGTTTGGACGTACATGCGAAAGATGTGAAATTGTACATTCTGAGAGGGTTATCCGTGTAATTTACTCCTTCTAACTATTCTTCAAAGTACTTATTAAACCCTTGGCAACAAAAATAATTACAGTGTTATTGCGTCCATTTCAGTCATCCAGTAAGTGGGCTTTACACAGCATCCTTCTAACAAGTATTTTCTGCATTGTTTGAAGTGCTGCCAAAGATGCTGATCTCTGCGTGTTATAATCTCAGTTTAAGGTGACTTAATTATATCTAGTTAATTTTTTCAAGTTTATGAAATTCCAGTGTTAATTTCAAAGCAAATATTACCAGTTGTATCCGAAAGAATACCCACCACAGGATTTGGAGAATGGGCAGTTGGAATCTAAACAGTAACTGTTTTGCAGCCTTTTGAACTGTAGCAAACTGCACAGAGGGGTCTCTCATTTGTATTCAGGCCCACTGCAGTCTGAGCAGGCGTATGTCGTCACACAGTGTGAGCTCTCGCTCTTTCTGCAGCTATGTGGAAATAACTTTCTGACCATGATTCTTTGTCGAAGGGCAGCCCGATGGTCTGAAACAACGAGAAGAACACAAGTTTGTAGTTGCTACTGATTCTGCATTTGAATTTGCGACTTAAATAAAATCAATTAAATGATTTTCTTGCCTCAGAGTACTGTTAACCTTGTGATTGAAATGTTATTTTTCTTATGGATTGAGTGATCACAGTTGCTCTTCGGTTTGGAATTAAAGCCGTTCTAACTATTATACCAATAGACAGAAAAAAAACTGTCTAATCTAATGGACAAGAAAGTTATGACTTGAAATGCACAGGAGACCTTTTAATCTTGAGATTTCTAGTTCAAAGCTGGATTTCACAGGTCAGTTAGGGTGTTGTTACCCTCATGGTAACCACAATGGGTATGTAAAATAATTGGCAATTTCAAATTTCTAAAAAAAATAGAAGCTCATCACCAGCATAAGGCAAGTTAACTAACTGTTAGCTTCCTGTTCTAGGGTTTAGGATCAGTAGGAGAGGTAAGTGTAGCTGCATAATTAACACCTGGCTGCAAGATGGGGCCACACTTACTCACTGTGATTGATTGACACCTTCATTCTGGCAGGTTTGGTTGCATATTCCTCACCTGTTCCCCCACGCCCTCTCCAAGTCTGATCTCACTCATATCCGATTAAAGAATCTGTAGATGAAAACATGATAATTACAATAGAAAGTCACCAGATCAAATTTCTTTTAAACTTGCATGAAAACCTTCATTTCTATTCTCCACGCATTGAACCAGAAATTTGCCCTTTCTGAACCAGAGATTTGAAATTCTAGAGCACTTAAATCATACCTTTCCTTAACTTTGTGTAACTAGATGAAATAATTCAATGATACTAATTTCAGTCTTTATACTAGGGTGAACAGCTATTGAACACAAACCGTTTTTTATTGGGACTGACATTTTCATTGACTGCACACATCTATTTGTTGTTCAGGATCACTATAAAAGTGGTAATACAAATGAAACTTCAGAAACATTTTCTGCACCAAAATTTAATTGCCTAATTTTAGACTTTTGCATTTCCCTTCTACTAACTAATGTTTACTTAAAATGCCTGCACTTTTAATGTGGACAGTTAAGTGGAAAAATAAGGAGAATGATTTATGGAGGTTGCTTTGCTGTTGACCTGGAAACTATTAAATGAACAAGAAGAAAGGATGTTGATGGTTTTTCTTGGCGTTACCGATGACATGTCCTTTTCTAGCTGAAGAAGGGGAAGGGGTGAGTAAGTTCTTGAGCGACACAACGGCCCAGTGGAGGAACCTGTCTGTAGAGGTGCGAAGTGTGCGGAGCATGCTGGAGGAGGTGATCTCCAACTGGGAGAAGTACAGCAGCACAGTGGCAGGCTTGCAGGCCTGGCTGGAGGATGCGGAGAAAGTGCTGAACCAGCCTGAAAATGCCAAACGGGTAGGTCCGCATTCGACCTGTTTATTCCATCTCTCAAAATAAGAGAAAGCCAGTTTAGCTTTAAGCCTGAGCAGAGAATTCGGCAAGCCTTAGGAGTCTGATTTTCTGAAGACCTAGCAAGAAAATTAAAAATTGTGATTATGCTATTGTAAGTATTTGATGTAACTGATAGAAACAGAAATCTGTCATATGAAATTACCTGTTTTACTCTGACAATGCTTTGTCAACAGGAATTGTTTTCTTTGTTTAGTCTACTATACGAGTTTTCATTTTAAAACTTTTTTACTATTTTTTCCATTTGTAAATAACCTTGGGAGCCATTATGCTATTAACGTTTTCTTCCCTTCAAAGAAGGAAAGTCAAAAGTCATTATGAGCAGCCAGCCCCTTTCTTGTCCCAAGACAGCCTTCTGTGTGGTAGTGAGCATGTTTCATTCTCTCTAATTCCACACTACTCCTGCCCTTAGGAGTTCTTCAGGAACTTGCCTCACTGGATCCAGCAGCACACGGCCATGAACGATGCAGGCAACTTTCTCATCGAAACCTGCGATGAAACAGTCTCCCGGGACCTGAAACAGCAGCTGCTGCTGCTTAATGGAAGATGGAGAGAGCTATTTGTTAAAGTCAAACAAGTAAGTCCTCTGCAGGCAACAAAATTATTTCAATCGCTGAATCCATCATGAAACAAGCTCAATAACAGTTTTAGCACTGGTCTCTTTCAAAGCATCTTGTAAAAAGATTTACAACAGACAAAAAAAAATCATACAGCTAAGGTATAGAGTGGATTCACTTAAATAGCTCATGTTTCAATAATTAAATTAATAGGTTGGACAGCTGCAAGTATGGGCAGACAGCAAGTAAAAAAACCCCTCAATACATCAATGTAATAATGTATTGATGTAATAATGTTTACATCAAAATGAATTTGGGGGACATTTCTGTAACACACAACCTTGAAAGTCTGGTTTAAGAACCATTGCTAACGAAGCAGTGTAGTTGACTGTTATCCTTCTAATTGTTTCCTCACACTATGGCAGTATGCAAGAGCTGATGAGGTGGACAAATTGAGGAAAGAATACCAGGACGGAATGTCTGCTCTGAAATCATTTGTCGACACGGCGAATGAAAAAATGACAGCCCCTGTCCATGTGTCATTTTTGAATGTGAGGACTTTTGTGCAAGATATTGAGGTAAGAAAGTGTAAGAACGATTCCCAAGTAATCCCAGCCAAGTAATATCTCTCACTGGAAGGTTGAGTCCAGTTTTCCACAAATTATTGCTTTACACTTGGGCCCTGAATAGAATGGAATTGAGATTTCTAAAAAAATATCGGAGAAATATTTAAAGGGAAAGAACCAGGTATCCTCTGTGTATTTCTAGCCCTGATTAGTCATCTACTGTTTCAGCAAGGAAGGAAAAATTTAACTACTGAGTTTATTTTTTATGGTTCAAAATGAGTGAAAGTTGTCCCTTCAGCGCGTCACCTGCATGCCAGTGGGAGCTGTCCGTCAGCCCTCCCTCCTCACTGTGTGCTAAGCAGCCCCTCTCGCTCCCTTTCACCATGTCATCATGCAGGATGTGAAGCAGAAGGTGCCAGTCATGGAAGCGCAGTATAAAGCGGCTACCAGGAATGCTCAGCTGCTCACCAAGGACACTCCTGAGGAGGAGGCCAGCCAGATGCTCGGAGCAATGGGAACGATCAAGGAGCAGCTAAGCAAGGTACTGGAGTCAGACGCCCACACAACTAGTGTGGCTGTAAGTGGGGGGGGGGATCATAGAGTCCAGTGAGGCATGGTGTCACCTTCATTATTCATACTTTCTGACAAAGATCAGTAAATCTCAATAGGAAAAGTACTTGATAATGTGGTACATTTTGAAAAACTACAGCTGCCCAATCCAGCCTTAGTCTTGCTGCTATCTTTTTATTTCTGGGTACTTTTCCTTAGGCAGTTGAGCTTTTTTCCTCTCTTGAGTCTTCTCCTCTCCACCACTACCTTAGCTCTGAGATACTTCTATAAAGTTTTGTTCTTCAACATTACAGCTAATGCGGTTGAGATCTGATCATTTATCATTTTAGATACGTTAGTGGCATACTGCAGTGGTATCAATTAACTTGAGCTTTGATCAGTTGCAGCTGATCAACTGATAGTGCCCTTTAAATGGTTTAAAAATTGTACTTATTGAGAAAGATTGCAAGGTATTTTGATGGTAGTAAAGGCTCAGCAATTGACATGTACTGTGTTTAGTACTCTCCATCCCAAATCTCCCAAAGCACTTCACATACTGTAAAGGAGACCCACTTCTGAAGTGTGGCCCCTACACGGATGATACACAGCAGCCTGAAAAGACAGTCAGGAGTCTGTCTCAGAAGTTAAAATAAGTTTTTTTTTCATGCGCATGGGAACAAAACACACAGAGGTGCTCAGTGTATTTTTCTCAAAGTAATAAACCTAGAATAGTCCTTAAATATTTTTCTATCTATCACACTTTCGTGTGCTTACAAGATTGGCAGTGTTCCAAAATCATGCACATCCTCCTATCTCCCTATTTGCTAAAGATAACTTCTTTTAAGATAATTGGTCACTTATGTTCGTAGCACGCACTCCTTTTCAGTGGTAGTGTATATACATACAGTAGCAGCCCTTGTGTCCACTCAAGTATTCGCGCACACTGTATCGAAGTACATAGGCTTAAAATATCTAATTTGATTAAAATAGAAAATATGAAAACACATCTCAAGCTTTCTGAAACCGATTACATAAATTACAGGTTTATGTAATTTACACAAAAAATTGTAAACAATGTAAAAAAACAACATTTTTTAATTATTCAATTTAATTCCAAATTTTTCAGTGCACACAACAAATTTCCAAGGTCATCTGGTATACCACCTGGGGGTGCTCCACATACCACCAGTGGTACACGTACTACAGTTTGACAACCACTGCTTTAAACCATTAAGGGAGGAAATTAAGAAAAGAAATGTAGTTGGCCGCAATTTTACAAGCCCAAAGTGGAATTTAACCAGGAAAGTGGGATTAACACCCCTATGCTTTCAAAAAGTGCCTTGGGATCTTCACTGGCCAAGTAATTAGGACCTTTGTTTAACAATTCATCCTAAGGACATCACCTCCTACAGTGCAGTGTGCCCAATACCATACTAGGGTAGTAGGGCATTGGCTTTGGAAATTCTGATCCAAAAAGGAGAGCAAAGCCTAGTGGTCAACAAACAAGTTTTCCTTGGACATTTCCCCATTTCACCACAGACCAGGCTGCATCTTATTTAGTGTTAGAACTGCAAAGTGATTATGGCTCATTGCTGCTAATGCAGAGACAGCTAAGTGTCTCCTTTTTCTTTGAATGGCAGATAAGAGAGCGATACTTGCCTTTGCTGCGTGAGTCACAGTCCTTGCTTTCTCCTCTGGAGGAAACAGAGAAGCAGATAACCAGTTTCTATCAGTCTCTGGAGAAGGCCAGCCACATCACTGCTGGCAGAGACTCCGAAGCCTCTGGGGACTTCAAGCAGAAGTGTCAGGTGAGAAATAAAGATCTGGTCACCATGGATACTAACAGAAGGTGGGGATTACTGTGTAGGCATTGTGTGTGCTTGTCTGATAAAAATGGTTTAACTCTTAATCTGTATGACATAACACCCTGTTTTTATTTAAGGGGTTTCAATGGTCATAAAAATAAACCAAATCCCCAAACAGTAGAAAAGTTCTATTCAATTAACTAAATAAAAAAAAAAACTATATTTACAGAAAAGACAGGCTTTGATCCAAAACAACTCTGAGCACACAGATCAGCTCACACATAAACTTATTTCCTTCTATCAAGCAGAACTCCACCATACTAATTAGTTCTGTCCCAAGGGCCAGGTTTAAATGCTCTAGGCCCCACCCAACTCCCTCTGATGGACAGGTAAGTTTCCGTTTATGTAGTGGTCAGGCAGGGTATAACAGGTTTCAAAATGGTGGATTATACAAAAGGCAAACAGAGGACAATTGTGCATCCACACATAAAACATTCAAACACAACCACAACTAATAATAAGGCAATTATCAGTGTATTCATTATCCTATCCTTGCTTAATTATCCAGTTAAGTACTGTGTGTGTATATGAAAGACCTTGCAAAAAAAAAAGAAGGCCATGTGAAAAAAAAAACAGGGAAAACAAAACAGTATTTCATCACAATCTGCCAATATAGGCTTCAGTTATTCAGGGATTGGTGCTTTTCTTTCTTGTTAAACTGCTGTTAACAAAACCGTGTGGTCAATAAATTGTAGAAGCTCTTCTGACATGTCCTGTGAAGAAATGGAGCTGGTACAGACAGTAGTTAACAAAAGTAGCTCCAAGATGCTCTTCGTTTTTATTACTAAGACTTTTAGCATGGCCTTTTTGCTAAAGCTTGCTAGCTATAAACTTTCATTAAACTTAATTCAGGGATTTGTATTAGTGGTCTCATTTCAGTGTTTAGATGAATGTATTGGGCACATTGTTTTAACAGAACAGTGTAAATGAAAAATGTTACTTTGCAAAAACAACAATAAGCTTTATGGATCATTTCTCTACGTTGGAAAATGTTTGGTTTTTTATGGAGTGATGAATGAGTTGGGATTAGATTCTGAACAAAAAAGCCAGAATTATGTACATTTTTAGAAAAATATACATCCTTCAGAAATGTATGGATTAAATTTTGTAGATAAGTTATGAAATTTGTCTTCAGTCTGTAGTGTACTATTTAGAAAAGTTGTTTAGTTCAGTTACTGGGAACCAGAGTTTATTGAAGTCTGAACTGTATGCAGGATTATTTCCTCTACTATTATCTATTATTCTCAATATGAAAATGAAAAATAATAAAACTTGTGTACCAATGGGGTTAAATGCATTAAAATGTAGAAATTTAAATCTACAGAAATTAAGGCTTCAGTGAATTTCCTGTTTTCAGTGCTGCTGGGTTGACTATTGCCATTTGATATGATATCTGACAGTTGTTCCATGTACAGTATGTCTCTACAGGGCTGTCCGATGTGTCAGTCTACCTGTAGAGATTCCTGTAAATTGCTTCCAACCAAAACTATGGTTTTGTGACATTTTTCTGTCCCATTACATTGAGTAACCCCCCTTGTTGGGAAAGTGTGCATACTTTGATCGCACATGTTTTATGGAACGTTTATTTGCATGCATGTTTATTTCTTTGTTCATGGATTCATTCGTTCCAGGAGTTACTTATTTGCCAACAAAACTGCAAGAAGTCTTTAGCGCTGATTGAGAAGAACAACCAAGCTATTCAGAGAACCCTGGCCAGCAGCAAGACCCTGCGGCAGTTCGATAAGGCTCTTCTTCAAAAGCGGGTAACTGAGCTGCAGGCCATTTCACAGGTTAGCCACTTTATAGTTTCCGGCTTCGGCCACCTGATCTCTATCTCTGAGACCTTTTCAGGTGTAAAATGCCTCTTCTGAGAGCAGGATAGACCAAAACCTTTTTCCAAATACCAGATGTTTGATGATCAAGTTATTTTGTTTTCTCATATTGACACAACAGCAGCTTCTCATGTTGACACAAGCTATACTCTACTGTTTCTGATCAGGATGAAATGTTCCATTACATTTTCATGCCCTTTTATCTTACTCTGCTTTTGAAGCAGATCAGGATAAAAAAAAAATTATCCTGCATATAAGTCAGAATGTCATGTGTTAAGGCACACATTTTACCGAAGAATGCCACATTGAAGAGGAACAATACATGAATACAATTACGCCACCTGCCTTTTTGAATGACCTTTCTTTATTGTCCCCGTCGATAAATTTGCTTTGCAGGTAAAACATGCATTACAATATATAATACAAGATAAAATCACTTTATTAGCCATATACAAATTCTTGCAATAGGAAGTTGTCTTTTCCCATTCCCCAGCTTGCTCTCCATGAGACACAGACAGGGAGAGAAGCTTGGGGTCAGAGCACAGGGTCAGCCATTGTACAGCACCCCTGAAGTAGTTGGGGTTAAGGGAGTAGGATTCCTTTGCCGGCTGCGGGATACAAACCAGCAGCCTTCCAGCCACAGGCGCAGATCCTTAGCCACAGAACCACCGCACCGCCCATAATGTAACACAACATGAATCCGCTAACAAATCAACTTCTTTTCCTTTGTTTCTGCAATGTAGAAAGTTTTTTTTCAGCTGCAAACGAAAACAACATAAATCACTAAACTGCAATGAGATATACAGTATATATATATAGTTGATTCCGTGAGGTGTGTGCTCAGAAGAACACATGTGTTTCTGCCACTAAATGCTGCATTACTGTATTTGCAGAAAAGGATTTGGATCAATTACTGTTGATTCTGCTTGCCTTTTTATTGCTTCCCACTTTGTCTAGAACAGCTGGTACCAACCATTCTAAGGTTGTATCCTGTATCCATTATCGACGGAAATCTAGCAAAATAACAGATAAATAATATGTGAACCTTAAAATAGGTGACATACGTATTTGTTAGCTCAACAATTATATTTGTGAAGCATCACAGGACACGTGTGAAAACGTGAGTACACCACCTTAGGAAAGACCTTCACTTAGTCATCATTAATCCATTTCCTAATGATCAACTAAGTATTTGTGCACGATTTGGTGCACCTGATTTTACATGTACAATATACAGGATAACCTCTTTATTGAGATGGGAGAACACTTTTTCACACATTGAATTGATTGCAATTTTTAAAAATTAGGACTAGGTCAGAACTAGCTAAAGATAAAAATGCCTAAATATGTTAAACCATAAAATCTTAAGGGGGTGTACTTTTTCACCTCGCTGTACATTGAGTAACTTAACAAGATGGCTGGTACTGTTTCTCTGACTTCAAGGACAAAATGTCAGTTCTGATTGATGACAGTTTTAGCTTTATATCTGATTCACATGTTTTCTTTCAACCAAAGGTTGAGAACTGCTGTTCGAGGAAATGTAGGTGTTGAAGCTGAGACATCTTTTATGTCGTTTTCACGAGTACCTTCTTCATGTTTCTGTTCATCTTCTGTTTCTTCTCCATGCAACCCCATGCAATGTTCTACATGATATGTCATATTCCACATGTTTGCCCAGTCTTGAATTTTGTCTTTTGAATTTTCTTTGCCTCTTCTGCCATGATTGCCAATCTTTCTAATTTGGTCATCATCAGCGAACCTGACTAGTTCACGACCCATAACGGAATCCAGATCTTTCCACTCTGCAGGTCCTTATCTCTGGCTCTTTTCAAGGCGCCGCACTTGATGGCATCTCACATATTCTTTTTTGTCATTTGCTACCAGTTTTGCTAAAAATTCTTAGTTCCACTAAAAGCGGGTTAGATCTCTATGCATTGGTAAGAGCGGTCTTTGGTATTTTCTTATTTCCCCATCATACTGGAATCATGTCATCTAAATAAGCTGCTTATCCTAACAATCAACCCATTCTATGAATAAGAAACACACTTTCATGTTTTATAAATCTGTGGGTGACGAGTAATTCAAAATGAATAATTAAGAACATTGTCAAATATCATTGGTTTGCTCATGATACTTGCATTCTTAATAACAGTCTCCTTTTCTACCATCCAGGAGCAGAGACTGTTTGTCCTATTTCTCATTTTTCATCAGTAAATCAAATTCCATGCATCCTTTATTATCATGGTTGGATAAGCTGCGTTTTTGCTCTAGAACACTTGCTTTTCTCCTTAGAATAGAGGTTACGGTTTTTAGAAGAGACACAATTCCCCAAACACCTTTCTAGCTGTAATTTCTCAGCATTCAGCTACCTCCTACAATAACTCTTATGCTGTATTGCACTTGTATTTTAAATGCCAAGCTAGCAATGTAAATAGCAAAGTGCACGTATTCGCTGTAAATATGGTACACATACCACCAACATACAGTAACTGCCAATTGTCATGTGTTTGTGCTGAGACAGGCAATTCTTAGTCCATCTGGCTCTAAAAAAATTAAAAGCTGTTTAATACTGTATCATCTACAGTCCAGATGATTTTTAGTTATTTTAATTAGATGTATCAACTTATTGGGTGTTTTATAAGAGTTCTTAAACTGCTGTGAACTAAATGCCACACGTAAATATTTAAGTAATCTTATTTTTTGATGGTTTGAAAATGTCTGAATATTCCTCTATATGCCTTTGTTCTATCCCTCTTAGATGTTGTAATGAGATTGTGTGTTCCCTGAAACAGCAGCATGAGTATTAATAGAACCAGTATAATGAGCTCTAATGATAATGTTACAGAGATGTGTAACGGATCGGCTCAACTCTTCTTTTGTTCAGTCATCCTCCTCTCTGTTCACTACAAGTCCAAAAACATGGCCAGCAGCCATAAAGTACTGTACGTCTGTTTGTACACCTTGAATTCTTAATACAATAATATCGTTTACATAATGGAGCAAGGGGAAGATCATCCTTGTTCACTAAATGTGAATTGAAAAGTACACATCCCCACTTCTCTGATGTGGTATTTGGTTTAAATTTGATATTTTGTATTAAGAGCACATTCATATACTGAGGAGTTTCATTGACTTGTAAAACAGATACATCTCTAACACTGCACAGTTTCAGGGTCTTTTACAGTAGGTGATATCATAATGCATGTATTGGCAGATGCTTGTCAGCTTGCTGTGGTGTCTCAGTAGCAGACTAGTAACTAGCAGTGACTAGTGACTGCTGGTCGCTAGCAGAGTTCAGTTGCTAGTGGTGGTGCGCTGGGCCAGTTTCAGCAGCTTTGCTTGCCCTCTGTCTGTGTCAGGCCATGGTGAAGGAGGCTGGGGAGTGGAGGAGACACGCTGAAGCCAACAGCAGCCTGATGAAGAGATTTGAGGAGTCCAGGATTGAGCTGGAGAAGGTTCTCAAGATTGCTCAGTCATCTTTGACAGAAATAGGAAATCCAGAAGAATTGCTCAAGAAACACACTGTAAGAAAAAAAAACACATTTGTTTACCTTACAGAATACCTACATCATGTGTTTCTGTTAGTATTATTAAAGTTAATTGAGGTTTTAATTCTTTTGTTTCATTATGCAGTTCTGAGTTAGAGGATGATTGGATGTATTTCTTTTAAACATGGAAGACATACTCAGCATTATAAAACTGTTCATGTATATAATCATTTTTTCAGTTGGTTGGGATAATGACAATAAATTAAGATGATTATTGAAGATATGATTATTGTAATAGGATATGAAAGATGTAGCAGGCTTTCTTTTTTGATTAACAGCCACACGTTAATATTCCCATATCAATAAGAAATATATCAGGTGCTGATAAACCCATTTCTTATAACAGTGTATTTAGTATGCAAATATATTGAAATATAATATTATACTTCAATATAATATGTTATATGTGGTTAATATAATATTGAAATATAAACAGCTCTATGCTTTATGTATCTCTAGACAAAGGTGCAAATATTGATAGTTATTCCAGTAAACAGTGCAGAATACAGTAGTTATTAGAGATACTATTATTACAGTACATCTACATTCTAAATTGGTAGTAAAATTACAATATGATTTATTTATCTGTTTGAGACTGATTTACAGGTAGAAAAAATGAGAGATTCCTACCAAGTTGTTGTTATAATCATAGTCACAGTACATTCTGCTGCAGATACTGCCCCTGGAGATGAAATAAACAGACACCCACGCTTAAGCTTTTTAGGTGCTATAATAAATGCATATTGAATGCAAATGTACACTTGTTTATCCATATGCCACTACAATTTTTTTTTCTAATTCTAGCAAGCATTCCTCAGCTTGTGGAGACCATAGGTACCTAAAATCTCTTGCAATGTTTAAGAATTACAATAAATAAAGGTACTAATACAGACCTTTCAGTGTCAGTAGGGAGTCCGAGGAAAGATGCGTCAGCTTCTGTCCTGTGTGTTGATATTAGCTGTTTAGATACTTCACTGTAGGGACTTAAATTTCTTTTTTGGGGCCTTTTTACAGGACTTCTTCGGGCAGCTTGACCAGAGGGTCTTGAATACATTCCTAAAGGCCTGTGATGAGTTCACTGATATTCTGCCAGAACAGGAACAGCAGAGCCTGCAGGAAACTGTGCGGAAACTTCACAAACAATGGAAGGTCAGACCAGTGTTCTCCTGGAGAACATGAAAGCTCAGACTTTCCATTGTACCATGTTAAACTGTGTCAGACTTGATTTGTTGAGTTTGCCATCAACAACAGGGGTCACTAATACATTTTTTTAAAAATACTTCAAAAGGTTGGCAGACACCTGTATTTCATTTTAATTTAATTTCCATCACTACTACACACCTCAGAACAAAAAAAATGTTCTTTGTTGAGCCAAGACAGGCTACTTCTTCGTACTGAGTTCTGTGGATTGCAACATGATTACAGCACATCACCAAAGTACTTTATGATATTCTGTGATGGGTGTCATGCTATGCACTGACCAAGACTAAGGATTTTACATCTGAATAAAATAAATGAATACTGAATTACACAAGGTTTTGCATTATTGTATGATAAATCAACTGGTTCCCAAATGTGATTTTTTTCTAGATTCTTGTATTATTTATTATATATTATATTATTTATCTTATATAACTTTATTGTATGTTATTAGTCCAGGCTGTTTTTGCAATGCATGTGAAGAGAGTTAGTGTGATCTCGGGCTGTAGAATATTGTAAGATTGTAAGATTGTTTAGTGTTACTTTTTTTCTTCATTTTTACATTCTAAGCATATTTCATCTCTATTCACTGAATTGCTTGAGTTGACTTACTCTTTGCCAGCAACGAATAGATCAAAAATCATTTGATTGACGAAATCCAGCTTTCTTCAATTGCCACGTTCATTTCTCTCATCTGTTGTCTCTCGTCTACAGGATCTGCAAGCTGAAGCACCCTATCATTTGCTGCATCTGAAGATTGAGGTGGAGAAGAGCCGTCTGCAGCTGTCTCTGGAGGAGTGTAGCTCTGAGCTGGCTCGGGAGAATAAAGCACTCCCCACGGCCGGCAGTGAGAGGCTCATCCGGGAGCACAGGGTGAGGATGGGCACTAGATCACTGCTCTCGTTTCTAATATCCCTCCACCTTGTAAAGCATCATTTCATCTCTCTTGCCAAAGCCATTTTGAATCTGGAGAAGTCCAACTTTCATGGTTGTTTCATGGAAAGAAATTACCACCCTTGTGCCTCTGAAACATCAATGTAACAGCTGAATTAATGATGCCCTTCCTATGATAGTAAAAGCCCCTGTTTAATTGACTGATGTCCATATATCCATACATTAGATCCTGGTTCTTTTTTGTTAATAATGGAGATCCTGAGGATTGTGTCAGGATTAATTAACTCTGTGAAACGGAGCCCTATATTCAGCATGACCCTGAGTCTGCAGACCTCTTTGTTTTTTGATACAATTCCTGTAGCATAACTGAGTCCTGTTTGAATGCTAGCTCTCCCACAGATCCTCTTGGTTAAAGGACCCATAAGTTATTGCTGGAGTTCCCAGCAATCCCTGTGTTATCACTTTATGAGCAGGAGCACTGGACCCCTGTTGTTCAGGACATGGTTTTTTTGGAACTCCTGTATCACTGTTAGATTTGCTGCATCAATAGTGATCTTGTCTCATCTGGCAACTAAACAGGACTTTTTTGTTAATGTATAAACATAAAATACACTCATATTCAAAACTTCAAGGAAGTGAATTTATTTTACTGTAACGTAACTTTAAAAGATATATTGACTGACTTCAGTTTGGACTCTTGAAACTATTTGATATTCCCTGGAGGCTGGCAGAGACGTCAGAGACAGAGAATTTATGATAGTGGTTATAAATGTTTATCTGTGACCCATAGCTTGCAAGTGCAGGGTTTCACAGCAGAGGGGGTCTCAGCGAGACACTGAGAGAATTAGGTTGAACTTCATTAACAGTTGAAACTGGATGTTTGACCCACTGGTGCTGTCTAGGCTTTCTTCAGGGAGAAGGGCCCGCAGCAGTTGAGTGAGAAGAGAATCCAGCTGATCGAGGAGCTCTGCCAGAAACTTCCGGAAGGGGACCCAGCCCGCAGTGCTGTAGGGTTCTCCAAGAGGGCCCTCGCTGACCTCAAAGCTCAGATCGACAGCACCCACCAGAAACTGCTTCAGCATCCAGACAAATGGAAGGAGTTCAACTCCAGGTGAGAGCATTGCTGTGCTCAAACTAATCCAGATCTTGACAGTTTACACACAGGCAACAACAACAAAAAAAACCAACAGAAGCACTGATGTACACAGTTTAAAGAACTTGCCTTATGCTTTTCTAAGTTGCTTAAAAATCCTCTTTGTTATACTCTGGCAAATATTTTGCTTCCAAATCTGAAGACTATGCAATTTTAATTTTTAAGGCCAAGTGAATCACTAGTTTAATATCTGAATGTGCTTCTTCACATAATGACACTGTGATCACTATGCTGTTTTGTTCTGGTGTTCTTTTCCTTTCAGATTCTCAGAGCTCTCAGCCTGGCTTTCAGCAAAGGAAAGTCAACTGAGGTTGCTGCGTAATAGAGCCAGTGACCCAAGCAAGTATGGGCAAGTGAAAATGACAATAGAGGTAAAATTCTTTTGCCAGGCTGATGGACTTTATTGAGTGTTACTGTATGTTGTCTCGGGTAATATAGGTCCTGGAAACTGATATTCCCTGTTAACACTGAAAAAGAATAATCCTTTTCTTTGTATTATTTTAATACACCCATACCTTTTTTTTTTACTCCCAGCACCCCTTTAGTATAGAGAAAATTAATTAAAAGAAAAACCTGTTTCCATTACTTCTTATGAGGGAAACTTATAGTCTGTTCTGGGCTCCAAAATGTCATCCCTACTTTTAGTTTTTCCACTAAAAAATACAAAAGAAACAATAATAACTTACATTCATACTGCAGTTTGTCTTTTTTGTAATGAAAAATCCTGCTTACCTAGTTAGACATCATTAATCATGACATAAGTACAATACTTTACTGTAACCAATTCATTTGCTTTTTGTGTAGCTATGCACACAAATTTCTTAACACTTTCAGGGTCCTTGAGGATGTCTAAGCCACAAATATTCTTTTGAAATGTTAGAGCGCACACAATAGCGTGCAATGCACGTAGCAAGATGTGGTGAACTCGCACGCCTCTTGTATCACTCCGTCGGCTCAGTGCTGGCTCTCACCCATACTAGTTAGTGGAATGTGATGTGAACACTCAATATGAAATGAGTAGTATGACACCTTCACTCATTTGGCAGAGGTTTCGAAATGCTTCTTCATAGTTTCGAAGTTGGCTTTTGTTATTCGAAATGTGGGTAACAATCCACATGCTTCACAGTATCAAATTTTCATAAAAGCAACATTCATAAAAAAAGGATTGGTGGTACTTAACTAGTATTAAGAATATAAATAAACAATATAATTTTGTCTGATTTGTACGGACGTTCTTAGGCAGCATTACCATGTGTTTTGCATTCACCAGTACCATAAAATTTTCATTCGTTTTTTGTACTATTTTTAAGGGCAAGTGAAATCATACAAATTCACAACAAAAGTCTAGGTAATATGTCTCTGTGAACATGTTACCTGCAAGTGCATCCTTTTAGGTACAGGAGGCTTTGAAACTGAACTTTCAAGACATTTGCTTGAATTATATGATTCATATTAGAAGAGGGCAGTGAATCACTAAGAAACGTGTCCAATCTTAGCTCAAATAGAGTGATCCCAACGAATATGTCTGCTGTATAGGAGCTGCGGCACGATGCCGAGGAACAGGAGAGCAATCTGAGCTGGCTGAAGTCACGGCTCGACACGCTGATTGAGGTCTGTATGGAGAGTGAGGCGAAGAGGCAGTCCGGAGCGCTGACTAAGCTTTCCAATGACTTCAGGGCTCTCCTCACGTCACTCGCCGAAGTGAGTAAATAAAACAGCTCTTCCTTTTTCACTCGCGTTTTCCGCAGTATAATTTCATGTTATGTTTTTATATCGCTCTTAAACAAAAAACAAACAAAAAAAAGGCCCTTTAAAAATGTTTTGACTCATACATTGCTAAATAGACACTCCAAAATGTGCTTATACTTGTATTTATATTGCACAAAAAGTTTGGATCTTTTTTATAATTCTTTGCTATTTTTGCTTTTATTTGTCCTTTACCAATATTATCGCTTGCTCAGACCCCAGTTTAGGGATTGAGTCCTGTATCAGTTACTTGCATGTAATGAGAACCATTTAAATCAAGAAAAATAGTTTCTTTGATTTTTAATTATACTTGACCTTGGAATGTCCCTTTCAGACCAATTACTTCCTGAGTAGGAGTTAGCGTGTTTATGCTTTATGCTATCCATACATTTTCTGACTACATCATCCAGTTTAGAGTTGGAAGGGGACTGGAGTCCATCACTGGAGGGATGTCAGTCCATCACTGGGCACATGCAGACTCAAACAGGCACACACTCTAACCAGGGCCAATTTTTCTCAGAAGTCAATTAACCTGCCAGTATGTCTTTGGACTGTGGGAGAGCACTGGAGCTCCCGGAGGAAACCCATATGAGCATGGGGAGAACATACAGACTCCACACAGATAGTACCCCAGGTCTAGAATTGAACCCAGGGCCCTGGCTCTGAGAGGCAGCAATGCTGAACACTGCACTGCCGTGCCGCCTAAATGTCCAACCATGAAATCTTCAATGCTGCTTTATACTATATGATCCTGAGTTTAATCTACTTTAATTTTTTGTGGCCATGACAAGGATTTTGGCAGCGTTCTGTGTGTGGTGACTACCGTCTCCTGTCCTGTGCTCCTTGCAGTCTGAGAAGGTGGTGTCTGCAGTGGGAGACTGTGTCCAGTTCAAACAGGAGGTTAAGAACGCTCTGGAGGAGCTTTTTCAAGGGCAGAAAGAGGCCCAGGCTGAAGCTCACAAAATTCTGGACTCAGACAATGTGAGGGAGGCACAGCAGCTGCTTCTCCTTCACCAGGTTTGTGATGCTGTTTCAGATGATCTCACACTGCCAATGTTGGTGAATCTATTGCCCCCTGGTGGACTAAAACCTTGTACTGTAAAGTCATCACAGTAGGAACTAGTAGGAACTTCAACCTGCAATACAGTGTGGCTGCCGGGATCAACAGTAGTACAGTTGCTCCCTTTTTGAATGACAGCATGTCATTTATTGCCACTGTCTGTACACTGTACCAGCTCATGGAATGTTCTTGCACCTGCAGCAACAGCTAAAGAGGTTGCGGGCAAAAAAGAAGGATGTGCAACAGCAGATTGCCCGGGGACAGCAGCTGCAGACTGAGGAAGGTCTTGCCAGCTCCCTGCGGCCAGACTTGCAGGAGCTGGAGAGCACCCTGAAGAAAATGGAGCACACCATGGAGACACAGGAACAGAGCCTGCAGGTGACCAGTGTCCCTTTTCAGTTGGTCATGTAATACCCTAATGGGCACTTTCCAGGCCTATCAGCCCTCTTTTACTATAAAAGCATCCAAGAATCCAGTGATAAAGACCAAGTGATGGCGGAGTAACCTCCTTTGTATCTTGAAAGTGTATCATAGATTGGTTTTCTTATCGTATTGACAGACTTCAGAAAAGTGCCTCAAATTTAAGCCTGGAGTTTCAGGTTGAAGAATCGAAAGAATAAAAAATGTTGCTAAAGCAGGAAATTATGGAATAGGGGAAAGGTTTTCAAAAGTTTGAAAGTTCTAAAAGTAACTTTAGGGAAAGTTGGAAAGATGGCAATAGTATATTTGGAAATTAATATATTTTTCCTCGAATATATTCCACTGGGTTAACCATTTTCTTTTCTTGTGTGTGTTTGTTTGGGATTGTTTTGTTCTCTGACACCAAGGCAACTCTGTGTGAGTGGCAGCGGTTTGAGGGGGAGTGTGAGGCGGTGGAGGAGTTTGTGAGCAGGGCCAGCTGCGCCCTGGAGCCAGGCCTCACCTTCAGCAGCCTGGAGAGCCTGTCATCCGAGCTGGAACAGACCAGGGTGAGAAGCGGGAGCCTGAAAAGCATCCTGGTGACCGTACCGAGACCTAGATCACCATGGTGTTTCGTCACACTCTCTTATACTGTATACTGTATTTTATACTTCTTGTCAAATCACTATTTTGTCAGTTAGGTTCTCGGAAATAATTTTAAGTGAATTTTCATTTAGTCTCTGGCACAGAAAATCTGTGAATGCTGTAAAATCATCAAGGGAAAACACAGATCTGTAGCAATTTCACGTAATTGCAAGATATTTCTTGTAAGTTTCAAATCTTCCCATAGGTTCAGCACTATTTACTGTAAGAAGGATGAACTAGGGTGGTACCAAAAAAGCTTTTATCAAATAATGCTCTAGCATAGTTGGTTGAATACTATCTTGCAGAAAGGCAAACCTTTATATTGTCATGTCATGTCATTTGCCAAACCGCTTTATACCATATGGTGTCACGGGAAGCCGGAGCCTACCCGGCAAGCAACGAGCTCAAGGCAGGGTACACCCTGGATGGGACACCAGTTCATCGCAGGGCAAGGGCAAGCCAATCATACATGGGAACAATTTGGAGGCCACAGTAAAGCTCGAAGGGGGAGATTTGACCCGGACACTGGGATAACTCCCTACTCTTATTGAGGAATGCCCGGGGATCTTTAATGACCACTTAGAGTCAGGACCTCGGTTTAACGTCTCATCTGAAAGATGGCACCCACTACAGTAGTGTGTCCTCGCCACTATACCAGAGTATTAGGACCCCCACAGACCGCAGGGTGGGTACCTCCCACTTGTCCCACTAACACCACTTCCAGCAGCACCCACAGGGTTTCCCAGGAGGTCTACCATCCAAGTACTGACCAGCTCAACCCTGCTTAGCTTCAGTGGGTAGCCAGTTGAGAGCTGCAGGGTAATATGGTTGCTGGCCACCTGCATATTTTACAAGATGAAAATCTTTATTAGGAACTACTATAATAAATTGCTAATGTGAAATGTGGTCAATCTGTTATTGCTGTGTGTTGTACAGTATACTATAATTCTTGGATGTATGGCTGTGAATGTATTGGTAGAGGTGTGGCTGAATACTGAAGCCCTTGTCTCTGTGCGCAAACAGGAGCTGTCCAGACAGAGTGAGGTACAGGCAGCAAAAGTGGAGACCCTGCTGAAGGGATCTAGTGAAATACAGCTGGGGCCCAAAAATCAGATCCGTCTCCAGGAGAAAGCCAGGGCCATCTGTGAGCAAGTCAGCAAAGTGGAGAGTGGCCTCAAGAAAGGGTAATTCATTTAAAGAGCCCTGTATTTGTGAAATCCACTCCTCCCTTTCTTAGAGAAAAATACATATTTTGTTTTTTTTAAATACATTTATCAAGAGTTGGAGCTCAGTGATTACGGGTTTGCACGCAAGTCACGTTGCTAGCTGACAGTGGGGTTCCCCAGGTGGCAGAGCCACAACTGGGGAGTGGGGGGTGAGACCAGTCAGCCACAACTCTCTTGGCTCTTAGTGGCACAGCGAACTCTGCAACCTTCCGGGTGCTTGCAGGTTTGAGGTGCTCTCAGTGAGGGACACATCTCCGCTATTCTGTGCTATTGACTGTGACATGCTAAAAGACTAGAATCTAACCAACAGGGCCTTGATAGTAACCCAGTGCAAAAGTAGACATACTGTATTTCTACCAAGAATAAAACTTACCTCTCATAACTTGGGTTGGCCTTATTTTTTATTTAAATCGTTTAATGTATTTACAGTATACTATGGCTACTACATTTTCCAATACGCTTAACCTCATGTTAATAATTAATAAAATATGAATAATATTGATAGAAATTGGTTACCCTTAATAACATTGCTCACAGTATTTTTCATTTATTAGAAGCAGCACATTTTTTCTTAAAATTGCTCATGCTTTTGTGGGTTTCTTCTTTATTAAACTCCCGCAATTTTTTTACAGTGTTTCACAACTGGAAACAATGAAAATGAAATGGGAGCAATTTGGCAATGATTTTGAGGCCTTTTCAGTGTGGATCAGTGAAAAAGAGAAAGAGCTCGATGCCATCAATTCCTCCTCCCTCCTGCTTGAACAGCAGATCAGCAAAGTCAAGGTAAGCACAGAGCACGATGAACACGGATAACGATGTTTGATGACCAATTACCAAGCACATAATCGTGTTTCAGTCCTTTCTGTCAGTGATTTTATCAGACTTACTAGTCAGTAGTGAATAATTGAGTCTCCTGCAATCATTCAGGCTGTGAGACAGGAACTGGAGGAGAGGGCCGCTGTCCTGCCCACGCTGGAGACTGAGTCTCAAGCTCTGAGCCAGTTTGTGTCTCAAGGCGAAGCTGCCCGAATCAAGGCCAGGCTGGCTCAGATCGGCAGATATTGGGAGGAGCTGAAAGAGCACACAGAGACCCTGGAGGCCATGCTGCAGGAGAGTGTTTCCCAGCAGCAGAGGTTTCACCACAGCCTCTCACAGGTACCGTACCCACTGACAGAGGGGCCTGCTGAGATACACATGTCAAAGGGCAACTCAAGGACAATGTTGCCTGGGACTGACATTGCATATCAGAGTGCATGGCGTCTGCTAATGAAACCTGAAAACACAGCTGAAAAGAATATAGTAAAAGTGAAAGGTTAGCACGAGTGGGGGCGGAAAAGAACTTTGTTCTTTTTACAAATAGTATTTTCTCACATCATCACATCACTTTTATTAGCAGCTTATCGGATTCAAGGTCATGGTGCCTATCCCAGGAAGCTCTGGGTGCAAGGCGGATACACACTGGACAGAATGCCAGTCCATAGCGGGGGACACACATGGATGCAAACTTGCACAGACTCCACCCACACCCACATGGAGAGAACATGCAATCTCCACACAGATACAGTAGCACCCCAGGAATTGAACCCAAGGCCCCAGCCCTGCTAGGCAAGAATGCTAGCCACTGTCATACCTTAGCCCCTTTGATAGAATTTTATTTTCTGTTTATAAGGTGAAGAGAGTATTTTAAATTGAGATTTTTTTAAACATCATAAGTTTTAATTTTAAGGTTACAATAAGGTTTATTTTATGCCAGTTTGTCATTTCACCAGATCACTTTGTGCTTATGCTTTTCCTGTTTTTTTTTTCATTAATCCCCTTAAGGTCCAACAAACCTTGAAAGACCACAAAACCAAACTGGATAGCCCAATCACATCTTGTTCATCATCAACAGAGACGTACAAAGTGCTCCAGGAACACATGGTAATATATTTTAGCACATTTTATTGCAGTATGTTCATTTTTGATACCTATATTGTTTTTCAAGGCTGAATTTATTTGCGGCCCAGGAAAGCTTCGATTCCAATATTTTCCATTATCATGCTTATACAGTGTGATTTATGATTCTCTCTTCATGTGAAAAATCGTCTGACTTCTAACATAAATCCTTACAAAAGAAGCACAAAGTAAGAGCCTTGACAGTTGTCCTTCACTGTACCTGTCCATATTATGTCCAGTGTGGTCTAGTGTTTGGGGGGTGTAGAATGTAATGCCCCTGGGGGTGTTCTCCACAGGACGTGATCCAGGCTTTGGAGCAGCTCAAGGGCATTGTGGCATCACTGTTGGCTGGGGCCCGCAGGCTCAGTGACCGAGAGCAGGCAGAGCAGGAGGTGGAAGCCCTGCAGCAGCAGTATGAAGAGGGGCTTCAGCAAGCCAAAGACAAGCAGACCCAGTTGGAAACCCTCTTGTCTCTGTGGCAAAAGTAAGGGAGTGGCGTTTCAACACATGCTTTTTTTCTTATTCAGCAATTATTTATTGAAGTGATGGCTGCTGAAGAGACCAGGTGTTTACTACAATTAGGAGGTTATCTGCAATATATACTATATGGGAACAAGTAAAGGTTTATTCCATGTTGAAAAGAGAAGAAAAAGAAACAACGTTTTGGCTATAGAGCCTTCTTCGGGTTCACATACTGTATATACTGTATATTCAACATGATGTACACACCTGTTAGTACTATGATGCAAGTGTTTTGAACAATTCTGAATGATTGTAAGGATTACTATGAGCTTCTAACTCAAATGCATACATATGGATTTGTAAAAAGAGACTGCATGGAAGAGCCAATATTTTTTCTGTACATAAAAGATGTCTTCATGCTTTTTTCACTTGACTTTACTATTATTTATTCATTTGGTGCTATAACCTTTAAAATTAGATCCCTGCAATGGTACAATAAATCATGCAGGAACACTGTGATCCTAGTGATTAATGTGCATCTTTTTTCGAGATGCATGTGTACAGATGATATTCTAGCAATATTCTAAGTGATATTTCTTATAATATATTTATCAGTGCGAGAAACAGCATTGGATCATAATAGACAGTATCACAATAATCAGAGAGCTAGCGCTGAACATAGCCTGGTCAAAGAATGCCCATTTTATGTACTTTATTTCAGGTATGAAAAAGAAAGATCTAGCTTTCAGTCCTGGTTAGAGCGATGTGAAGCAATTTCTAAAACTGATTCCCAGTATTTGTCAGCCGAAAAATCCAAACTTCAATCTGAACTACAAGCTTTGCAGGTAATTTTGAACTTTATTCTTCTTTCACGCATTTTAATTAATAATCTTAGACCTATTTAGTCACACAAGGTCTGTTCCTTTAATAAATGAATGTTAATTTAAAATAACAGCAGGCTACAGTACATTATCTGTGTCCAGAGTCCCCTTCAAAATGGGACTTTACAGACTTTAACCTTTTGTTAAATATAATCTGTTGCAGTGCATTCATGGGCATGTTGGAAATTCTTTAATATTTTTAATTTAACTGTATATGCTCACTAACATTAAATTTACTACAATTCTTAGGAGTTACAGTCCGAGGTTTCATCCCATGAATTAATCTACAAGAGCCTTTGGAGTCTGGCCTCGTCTCTACACCCCTCTGCAGCACAAAACCGAGTCAAAGAGATGTCTGAGGAACTGGACCAGCTTGAGAAGAGTTGGTGCTGTCAGAAGGAGGCCATACCACTCAGGTACGTGGACAAGAATGTGGATTCTAGTTTTACCACTAAAATGGAAACAGTGGCATATCTAGCATTTCCAGGAAAAAAATGCAAATTACAGAAGATGCCCCTCACAACGGCACCGTACTGTGTTTTAGAATTTATATCTTTGTAAAGAAAACTGTCTATTATTTTAAAAGACACAGCTGAAAGGCTTCTGTGATACCACACCTTGCACGATATGCAAATAGACCATTTTCCAAATCATATACAAATAATGATTTATTTTGAGTTTGGCTCTGATGTGACCGATAACCATTGTGAAATATTAGAAAAATGAGAACCTGGCAGTTAGAAGTATACGCAAGTAGGTTCAGAGCCGAGAAAATTATAATGCTGGCATATGCTACTGTATAATTACCAAGTATACTCTGCCATTGTGTCAGGTATCTGTTCCCTTCCAGGAAATGTTTTTAATATGCTCTATAAATTGCTGCATTATAACCTACAGACTATTTTCTCTCATAACATGTCCTTGTTTAAGATGCTGAATATACATTACCACATTTTGTGAAGGTAATAAAATTTCCTGTGCATGTCACTGTTACTTATTGTCAGGCAACTGTTTTGTATTTACTTCACTATTGAGCAGGATATGTGAAATAGAATTTTTGGTTTCACAGGATGCAGATTCTTCATTCACACATGACTCAAATTGAGCAGTATGATGAGGCCTTGCTCCAGTTCTCTAACTGGATTGAACAGCTCCTCAGTGGACTCAAGGAAACCTCGGATGTGAATGCAAAAGATTTGATGCCTGCGAAGACTGAAAATAAGGTATACTACCTTGTGCTTCACATATAAAATATCTACCTTCTTTAATCTTTTACTTAGCTGCTAAAATGCAAACAAATGTTATTTTATATACAGTATTTTATTGCTTTCTGTATTTTTCAAGAGTATTTTCCCTGTATCTCGCAGGAAAAGTCAGCTGCAATTCAGAAACAAGCCTTTGAGAAAGAGGACCTTCAACAACAACTAGATAACCTGTGTGCCTCCTGTGACCCAGGGGAGCACCAGCTACTTCAGGGCAGGAAGGAAGATTGCTTCCAGCTCTTTAGAGAAGCCCAGCAGATCCTGGAGCGGAGACAAGAGTGCCTGGAGAAGCTGGAGGCTTTTCTGGACACCCACAGAGTAGCTGCCAACATGCTACAGAGTCTGAAGCAGACGGTGGAGAATGCCAGCAACTGGGACAAAGGCAAGACGGATTCACTGCAGCAGGAGCTGAGGGACATCGTCCCCGATATCAACAAGCTGGAAAAGCTGGCCGTCAGTTTGGACGGTGGCCTCAGCAAGGCTCATTACCACCTGTGTGAGGGCTCATCGGAGCAGCGGACCTCCTGCAGAGCCCTGGCTGATGTCCTCATTGCCGAACTGGAGTCGGTGCAGAACCTCCTGGGCACGAAGCAGAGTGAGGCTGAAGCCTTGGAAACTCTCTGGAGTGCCTTCAGCGAACGCAAGGAGCAGCTGCTGAAGAGCATTGAGGACACTGAGGAAAAAGCTGACCATCAGGGGCTGAAAGAGCCCAGTCTCCTGGCTCTACAGCAAAGGTCTGAACCTCCAATCACCAGAAATAAACGAGCATAAAATGCAAGAAAAAAACCCATAATAATTTCAAAGTACTTTTCTGCAGTGCAAAAGTTTGTACTGCTTTCCTGCCATTTAGTCCCTTTTGAAAATCAAAACTACTTTTAAGCAAAAAAACACAACTTTTGTTTATCACACCTGTATTGTCTAAAGCTAAACTGGTATCCTGACGCTTAAAATTACTTTCTGCAGATTAAGCACAAATTGTAGTCTGAAATGAAAATCATCCTGTGACAATGTTTGTTTTTTAAGCAGTGGCAATGTATGCATATTTCATAGTTACAGATGAGCATATCAACCTAACTGATCTTGTACTTCTCTCTAGATGCAGTACAGTACGTTTACATTTTTCTTTTATTCTTTATCAGGTTGAGGTTTTTTAATGAATTGGAGGATGAGCTGAATTCCCACCATCATGAGGGCCAGTGGTTGAAAGATAAAGCGAAACAGCTGGCTCAGAAGGATTCTGGACTAGCTACTGAAGCACTCAAGGAAATTAGTCTGATAGAAGCAACATGGGAAGATACGAAGAGACTCATTAGTGACAAGTAAGTTTGCAACAGGACATGTCAGCTCACAATCCTACATCGTTGTTTTCATAGTGTTAAGATCAGAAATAATCTCTCCAGTTTTACTCAAAGGTATAGAACCAGACTTTGCTAGAAGAGACCTCACCCAAATCCAGTCCTGGAAGCAAAAATACATTCTCTGAATTGATAATAAAAGCTGCAGCTTCAAGTGGTGTTGGTAGACCAGTAGGTGGCGTTCTTCTTTCTGGCCCAGAATTTCCAAAACCAAAGACCACAATTTTCCATAGAGGGTGCCTTTTAGTATTTCATATGAGATGTTAAAATGAAGTTCTGACTACTTGGTCACTAGAAAGCCCATGACACTGCTGATGTGAGTATGGGTGTAAAATGCTATGTTTTTGGTTTAAATACCCACTCTGTTCTTGCTCTGGTTGGGCTCGCTACACTCACTACATTTCTCATTTAGATCAGCTAGAAGTCATATTTCACTTCACCTAATCTGCGGTATAATGTAGCTGCTGACTGGTTATGGATGAAGTGGATCCCCTCCTACAGTGTGTGTAAACTGCTTTGAGATCCTTTGGGACAAAAAGCACTAAATAGATGCATGTAAATTAGATTTTGTCAGTAGTTTATCTGAAGGTTAAGGAATTTGAGTTTCATTTAATTTAAGAAGCAGCTGAATCAGTCATCCTACAGTCAGACCTGGCCCTGAGTGATTACTTTTTGTTTGAACATGAACATGAAGGCTCACCTTCCAAGGTTTTCTTGATGATGAAAAGTGTCAGAAAGTAGATTGACGTCATAGCTACCCAAGCTGATAAGTAGGACTTATATACAAACCCTTGTGGATTTGTGGGAAGTACCCTTATCTATGAATTTAAGGACCCATTCTCGTACAACATGCGTTTCCTATGATTTCATTTTTAATTGCTTTTATATCATTTTATATTAGCACTGAGTGACTGACCTTAGTGTTGTCTGTAGTTCTGTATTCATCAGCATGGAAAGCTCTTTAGTTTTTATTCATGGACCAAAACAGAGTTAATTTACTACAATATGACAGTTTTTTTACGTGACTGCATTTATTGTCCAGTTCATTAAGACATTTTTAAAAAATACAGTACCATATAATGAGATATTTATATGTATAATGATATATTATATATTATATAAAAGGTATTTTATAAATAGACATCATTGAAGCAGTTGGTGCTTCAAAGACAAGGCAAGTGAAAAATGTACAACCATTTGAGTGTTTTGTGATTTATTTTTTATCACCTGCAATGCAGTCAGGAGCAGTGTAACGTGCTGGTGGATCTCATGAGGGAATACCAAAGCATGAAGTCCTCCATCAACAAGATAGTGGAGAGAGCTGAAAATGTGTCCGACATCAAATCTGCACTGAAGGACCAGGAGGACATCAGGAGAGTTCTGTCGAAGGTTAGCTGACACCTTCCTGTTCCTGTTACGAAGACCTTGAAAATGAGGGGAAATGCATTGCTTTTATACGGACTCACAACAAAACCTCTGTTACCAACTTAAGAATTTATTGTTTTTTACATTTCTGTACCTAAAAATAAGTTCTATAGGAAACTTTTAAACAGCATCAATCAGAAAAGGCAAGTTTAAATATATTGACGATTACAGTGAAAATCAGGTTAAAAGTCTGCATAAGTTTTTGTTGTTGAATTACAATAAACAGCCTTCGAAGATGGACTGGTATCCCAACTAGGGTTAAGTTGAGTAAATACTAGTGTCCACCTTTGAAGGTGTTTTCAAGTGTATGATCAAGTCTTTTCCACCTGACATCTTCACTTGTCACTGCCACATCTCGCATGTTATGCCCTGTTATTTTATTTTTTTTATTGATTTTCCCTTCCTCTCAGGTCATCTCTGCAAATGAAAATCTGTCTTCCAGATTTATTTACTTGCGTGGTTATGTAAGGGACTGTAGAATATTATAAAAGCAGTTTGCCATACAAAATGAAAAATCAAGAGCAAACTTTCTCTGCCGTCTTGTGAATTATCCTGCAAAACAGTTCCAGACAAATGGATATACCCATCTCTCATTTTACCAGCACGAAGCTGCAAAGGCGGAGATGACTGGAAGCCAGGAGGAGCTCGATGAATTCACCGTGAAAGGAAAACATCTCTTGAATGAGCTGAAGAAGATCCCAGACTGTGACTCTCTAGTTGTGAGGAAGGACATGGAAGCCATCGTGGATCAGTGGCTTGATGTGAGTGCATTATGACGAAACAAGCCTCACTCCCCCTGCCCAAGAAAAAGACGGCCTGTATCTTTATACCTGTCGTAATTTAAATCCTAAAGCTGAATACAGTATCTGACACTAACTAGGCATTGTAACACAAGTGTACCATTATCAAATAAGTATGAGCTTTTACTTTTTTAGAGTTTTAAACCAAGTCTAAAACAGCTGGAAACCAACAGATGGGATTGTAAAAATGTATTAACTCATATTATATGCAACTCACTTGCTTAAGACTAGTACATTTTTCGCTCACAGTACTGTATATACAGTATATAATTATATATTTACTGTAAATATACAAGATAATAACCTTCAACAGCAGCCAGCAATTGAACTGCTCAGGTGACTGATGATAAGTAACTGCTTTGCTCATGTGCCTTCCTGTGAAGTTGTCTTGAGTCTCTTCTGCCCGCTTTGTTAAAAAAAGGAAGAATAGGCCTGCAATTAAGTACAATTTGGTATTTTTTAACTTTTAGGTGAACTGAATAAGGGACAGTGCTCCCGTCATCACTACTTCTGTAGAAGATCATGTACCACACCACTTGACAGTAATCTCATCATAAATCTCATATACCATTTTGCTTTCCACAGGTGTCAGAGAGAATAGATGAAAACATCGAACGGCTCAGTTTGAGTGTGGCTCTGTGGGAGGAGGTGCTTGGGATTAATGAAGAGATTGAATCCTGGTCCAACAGCTCTGTCACTGAGCTCAGCGACCACATGAGCAACCTCAGCAGCAGCCAGAGACTGGAGGAGCGGCTCATGGAGTTTCAGGTCAGGACTGCCGGTTTCATCCCAGTCTGCTCACTGGCTTTCCCGTTATAGAAGAGCTGGCAATCCTGCTTCTTCCCGCTTGAAAAAACCTTGCCAAAATTGTATTGATAACGCTCATTATGACATTTGCTTTTAATGGTAGTTTTTTTTCTTTTTCCACTTACAGTACCAATGCCCACAGTAGTTGCTAATTGTGGTTAATAAAAATAATGAATCACAACTGTAACTGCCTAGTTGTTTCAAGCCCTTGCAAAGACACTGTACATTTCTGTACATTTCTGATCTTAATGAATGTGCTATTCCAGACTGAGGTTGAGAATAAGGAGCAGAAGCTGAAGACCTTGACTGTAAAAGTGTCTGAGCTGAAGCAACACATCAAGAGTGAAGAACCTCCCACAGAACTACAGGTAACTCCTGTCTGACATGTCTTTGACCTAATAAAACTGTTTGAGTCTTCTGTTTTAATATACTTTAATTTTGAAACATCTTAGAATGATGGAGACTAAAGAAACAAGTATCCAACCTTCTTCTACAGGTGGAATAAAGGTTAAAAATCAATTCTAATCTCCCACCCCCCAAATTATAAATAACATACCCTGTGAAATTGTGCTGCCACGTAATGTTTATGATTTGCAATTGGTTGGGAGTGTCAAAGCTTTGGTATGATGATAAATAGTAAATTTAAAATCATTTTTTGAAATATGAGAATGACTTTATTCCAGTTTTCCAATGAGCCATTCCTTTTGGTATTCCACAGTGAATGATCTTTCTATGGGATCACTTGTATTTTTTCAAAAATCAGTTTGGTGCTATATATTCCTGTTGGCATGCAAGACGTTATGGCACAGTTCTACATAGTTTTCATTGCAAAGAACTCTAAAGAGCTGGGAAAAAATCAGAACAAGAGTCTCCTCAAAGCCTAACTCTCAAAGCCTCTGAAGCTCACATCCATAAATTGCCTTTTATACAATAACTGCAACCAGCAAACCATTCTTTTTTTGTTAATTTATAAAGGATAGAATGTCATTTTAAGGAAAACAACAGAATTCACTAGAATGCTAGTTTCACAAATGGTCCAGCTGCTTAGAAATGACATGCATTTAAAACTTTAGTCCCACATTCTGGAGCTACCACAGGTGGGTTACTTTAAAAACATGAAGAAAAAAACAAATTCTAAATAATCTCCACATTACTGTTTTGTTTTATCGCTAATGTTGTTTTGGTTTCAGAATATTTTATTTTCTGTTTCTGTGGGAGACAAGCAAATTGTCATGTTTGCTAAATGCATCAAGGAGTGAGGAGCTGTGTTCAGTTTGAGATTTATCACACCTAGAATCTTAACCTTTGGAACTATACAGATGTGGATGTACAAGACTTAAACTTCCTTCCAGTTGGTTTTAGAACTTTAGTGAGAGAGATGTGATGCAGTGGGTACTACTGTGTCATCTCTTTCAGGTTCTTGAAGCTGACCTAAGGAAAAAGATTGGTCATGCCCAGGAGATATCTGAGCAAGCAAAGGGGACACTGAGAGACTTCAGCTCACAGAAGCAGAGGCTGGAGGAATTCATTTCGCAAATGTCAGACTGGCTGAGGAAAGTGGAACTGTCTCTGTCATCCACTCCACACAGCTCTGACCTCGAGGGCATTAGAAAAGTCAAGGTACAACATCTGACAATTGAATATAATAATCACGAAAGCAAACAAAATGTTTGTTTACGTTCTCATTACATTTTATGTAGAAGAGTCAATTGGATGCCAACAATAAAAGCTGTCAACCCACATCAGTTCTGATAGAAAAAAATGAAGGTACAGTATAATCCAATGAGTATCTATCATGGTGAAACAAATGGATTTTTCTTGACTTTCTTACTTTTTAGCTGTCAGAAACATTCAGTTGTATGATGTGGGAAAAATTCCATTTTCTTTTTCTCGTTTCTCATTCTTTCATTCTTTTCATCGTGACATGAGTAGGAATTGAGTTGTATCAATTAAATTAAAGTGATGGCCACTGTGGCACATTAAAGGATCTTACCTTTCCCACAGGATATCCAGAAAGAACTTCAGAACCAGCAAAGCAGTATCGACTCAACTCGGGAGAATCTCAACACTTTGTGCAGGAAGTATCCCTCCAGTGAACTGGAGAGGCTGGGATGTGCCCTAACTGAGCTCATCAAGAAATACGAGGCAGCAAACCAGCTCTCCACTAAGACCCTCTCCAGCCTGCAGGACAAACTCCAGCAGCACTTCAATGGTGAGAGTTCAGTATGCTGACAGGACTCTGAGGACCACTAATTAAAAATGAATCTTCAAATCTTCCATAATAATCAATGTCTTTTAATCGAAAAATAAGTTGAATTAAATGTACCGATACGAAATTAATATATATGAACATTACAAGTCCTACATTACATTACTCTATTCTATATAAAATCACATGGAGATTTGGTTTGCCTTTCAAATTTTGACGTTTCTGATACTCCGGTTATTTTGTGCTCTTTTTTAAGGGTAGTAATGCTTATTTTGAGTCTATTTCACCAAGAGCGTCACTCCTTACAGAATCCTTACCTCCTCTTTTCTGTAGTTATCAAAATCTGGTTGCTTCCCAGTCACAATTTTGCTGCTAGACTGGCTTCATGGCAATTAAGTACAGAATCAAATCCCCAGCCAATGCGTACAGTTCAGTATGCTTTATACACTGGGTTTTGTTTTGTTTTCATTTTCTTATAGCAGTTTTGCTAGAATGAAATCGTATTGCAGGTCTTAAGCACTGATTCTTGAGAATTGAGGCATCTGTAGCTCTCACTGAACCAATTGCCAGTTTTTACTAATTTATAAAATTCAAAGACAAAGAAAGTACAAAGTATAAAGTACACTCCCTATCCCTGTATTTCTATAAAGGAATGATTACCTCACTAGAAAAAACTGTGATTCCTCAATGTATTAAACTCTTAAGATAAGTGTTCAGGAATAAAACCGCAAGATTCAGAGGAGCTTCAGAAGTGAAACTTGGCGCTGCTGTATACAATTACATATTTTTTTATCCATTCTCTGCTGCTTGGCCTTATGCACAATTCTACACTTCAGCAGATGTTGCTGAGTGCTTATTTATTTGCGCTGTCAGGGTAAAGCACTGCAGCCTGTCTGCTAGCCAGCCACTGGTTATCCGTGGCTTTATACTGTAGGACAAGCTGTTGAGATCTGTGGCACTAAACATCCCTTCTGAATCTCTCTTGCTTCTGCCTAGATCTTGTTCGGGAGTTTCATGGTTGGCTTTCCAGTCTAAAGGCAGGTGTTAAAGACTGCTCTGACAGAGCTGGGGACAGGAATGTAATGGACAATAAGCTGCAGAAACTGAAGGTAAAACCTACAATATTATTATTACCTCGTTATGCATAAGAGCACACGCCTAGAAACCACAGCTGTAATAAAACACCATGTTAATCACATCCTTTGGAGGCCTAGTGAATAGAAAATTAGCACAGAGATTATTTTACTCTAGCAAAAATCCCCATTAGAACCCTTTGTAGAATAAAGTTAATGATTGACTTCATTTAATCATATGATTTATATTGCAGTGCATTGCCCATTCTTTCTGTACTTAACATGTACATGTACTTAAAAGTAAAAGATACATATTGTAGTTTAAAAAGCTGAGAGGATAAGATTGTGATACTGTATGTAAACTGGTGTTTTGATTGTTATAGTATTACTTGTGCTTGATCTCTTTCTGATTTTTGTATTTCCTCATTTAAAGTAGCCAGAGGTAGCAGTGATTCAGTCTGCGTCTTGTCACTTGGTGCCTTTCCAGTCCCAGGGCCCCTGTAAAGAAATGACTGCCGATGTCTTTCCTCTGTCCTGCAGGACACTCTGAGCCGTGTTGGTGAAGGAGAGACGAAGCTGACCCTGGTGTGCGAGGAAGGGGAGAAGCTCCTGCTGCATTTGCCCAAAGCCAGCGCAGGACACGTCCAGCAGCAGCTGTCCTCCAGCCAGCAGGACTGGGACAGTTTTGTGGAGCAGTGCAGGCAAAACCAGCAGGCGCTTGAGGAGAGCGCAGCTCAGCTCGCAGGGTGAGGCAGGCTATGCACACTCTCTCTGAACCACCAGTGCAAGGGGGAGGCTGATACAGCTTCAAGTGCACAGGCTTTCTTTCATGGTCCTTTGTTACAACACGTAAAACTTTTTTCATCCACCCAATTTTTAACCATGTCTTCTTCGTCAAATTCCATGACTTGGGGCAGCAGGAGCCTATCTTAATAATAATAATTGCTTACACTTATATAGCGCTTTTCTGGACACTCCACTCAAAGCGCTTTACAGGTAATGGGGACTCCCCTCCACCACCACCAATGTGCAGCATCCAGCATCTTAGCAAACAACGGGTGAGAGGCGGAAAACACTCTGGATGGGATGCCAGTCAGTTGCAGGGCACACACACTCTCACACCAGGACCAATTTTCCCAGTATCTAGTTTACCTACCAGTATGTTTTTGGGCTATACTGCCCCGTAAAACCTTATTTTGCAATTTATTGTTCATTTAACCTGACAAATCTATGGTTCCAACAGGATAGCTCAGTAATCCCAAGACCATAAAGCTCAAAGAACAGAATGTAGTGGCAAATTTTGCTCATTTTAGACATTTTTCATATATTTTACTGATTCTAAAGCACTTTTGAAATACATGTACAGTATGAAACTGATGTGCTTGTTAGAATCACTAGTGTGGAAATGTGATGTGGATTAAACCTTCATATCAGATTAGCATTATAAACCATTCATTTTCTGCTGTTTGGCTTTTTTGTAAAAAGATTACCAACAAAAGTTTGATTGTGTATTCAGATTTGAATTGAACTGGTGGGTCTTTCTTGGTTTAGATTCGAGAACCGGCTGAAGAAGCTGAGCTCGTGGCTGGAGAAGATGGAGGAGAGTCTCAGCTCCGAGATGCTGGGAGAGCTAAAGGAAAACATTCCTGAGAAGAAGGCCGAGCTGGAGAAGGTGGAAGAATTTAACAAAAAGCTACTCAAAGAGAGGTTTGTGTTCAGACAACATACAGGAAATCCCTTTTCCATCTTTTATCGTTCACTTTACTGAAATAAAACGGCATTTATTCAGGGAGTGGTTTGTCTTGGATTTATGTTGGAAGTACAGTATAAATAAGTTAAAACTTATTTATTTTCAAGGGCATCCTTGTAACATTTTAAGAGTAATAGAGGGGTACAGATGGGGCAGTTGAAGGTGTTCGATTATAATTACGTTAAGAGTGATTTCAGTAGTTTTGGGTGTACATTAATTATGAAGGGTTTTGTGAGTGTTCACAAACAGGATATTATTTTAACATCTAATCTTAAAGACAGAAACTTCTAATGCAGAGTGTCCTTTGTCACCATAGTGACATTTCAGAGGACAAAGATTCCCTGGTGTAGAAGTAAGAAGACTTATGAAAATAGATGCCTCAAATTTCACACCTCCTTTCTCTGAAGAGTTAGAATTCAAAAGTGCAGGAGAGAGAGATTATTTTACTCGCCTAATTGTCTTCTGCACAGAGACTCCTTTGAGAGGCTGTGCCAGGAGTCTCAGGGCCTGAGTGAGTCTGGCCATGGGGATGGAAAGGAGGTTCGCATCGCCACCCAGCTGCAGACGGACTACCAGAACCTGCTGAAAGGAGTAAAGGATCAGCTGCGCAGCTGCCAGGCAGTTTTGCAGGAACACCTGGCCTTTGAAGAGACCCTCCAGAACACCTGGACCTGGCTTAGAGGTGTACAGGACAGGCTGGCAGCTGTTAACACCTCCACTGGGAGTAAAGACACTCTGGAGAAGAGGCTCCTGCAAGTACAGGTAAGAAGAGACTAAATACAGGAAACCTGGACGCTATTAAATTAAGTGTTTTGTCAAATACAAATGTACATTGTTCTCCAAGTTCAGTATGGTATGAAAAATAACTAGCTGCTAGAAATAAATAATGCAAATCATATTACACACTACATGTTCATTTAAATTAAAGGACACGCATCAGTAACAGAACCACCTTCTGCTGCAAATTTAAGTAAAATTAAATAAATTGTGCGACAGGAAATTTAAAATCCTAGTGGAAAGTGTCTCTCATCATGTCCGTGTGGAAACATGCACCACTGACTGACACATCAGTTTTATCTCTTAAGCCATTTTGCTGAGGTAAAGCATTTTTTTCCCCTCAGTTCATTGAGCACAGGGTGTACTTTTGGAAACGGTTTGCTGTTGCCTCATAATGAAGGTATTGCTTTTCCTTGAAGGAAATCCTGCTGATGAAGGGTGAAGGCGAGGTGAAGTTGAACATGGCCATTGGGAAAGGGGAACAGACAATGAAGAGCAGCAATGAAGAAGGGCAGGAAGTGATCCGCTCTCACCTTCAGAGCCTGAAGGATGCATGGGCCAATGTCATCATGACCTCTATGAGCTGCCACAGGTAGTGCGTTCCTCCTGCCTTTTTAACCTCTTTAAAACCTTTTATATATGTGTGTTAACATTATATATTGAAAAAATAGTCTTTGGAAAGATCAGTCATAGTTATCTTATATTTTTTTTAATATTTCTTTTTTTATACCTCCCAGTTAAGAACGTTGTGCTATTAACTGCGCCCTTTATGGTTACAGCACTCATACAATCACAGGAGTAAGGAGAGCTGTGCATAATTTCCTTCACACAATGCACTGTCAGGAGCTTTTCACAGCCCAAGCCTCACAGTGTCAGTGCCAGGCTTGATTAAGAAATGGAGTGTTGATTTGTGTATTCTCACTGACAGTGCTGGCAGTTCACAGGCCCAGGGTTTGTCACTATAACTGATGTGGTGGATTTGTTCATTCCCTGGCTGTCTGAAGACCAACCAGTCCTGGCAGGCACTCAGCCAATGTGCCTGGGTTACCATCAACAATGTACAGTAGCCTCAAACACAGAAATTTCCACATTGCAGGGCTCAACCTGGTCTCTGTATAAACTGAACTTTGACTTCCAGTTTTTCTAATGTATAAGACAGTTATATTTTTCTGAATTATTCTAATTCTATTTTAAGCCATATAAATTCCAACTTTGTATGTACAATGCGAATGTCCCACTCTTCACAATAGAATTAAGGCCAAAAGATCCATCCTAGAATTAACTAGGGAACTGACATTGGGTATAAACCTTCATTTGCTTTTTGATCTGTACATTAACCAGTTGCATTACTTGCCAGAAGGTGGCGTTGTTGATAAGTGTAAGTCATTCAGATGGTATACAGAAAACACATTGCCTTTACTTCCAAATATAATTAATCAAATCATTATCATGCCTATCTTTTATTCTTTAATTTTTAATTGATGGAATATTCTATTAGCCATACAAACCTGAAATTAAACAACATATAAATTACTCAGATTTTAGCTATGTACCCTGGACAATTTTTTTAAGTTTGAATAAAAATGTCCGACAATTATATTCCTTATCTCATTTTCTGGATACAAAATGTATTCCAGGGCGATACTGAATGAAAGAAGTTGTCCTTGATGGTCAGCAGAATCATGGCTTGAGGTTTTAAGGGTTTTTTTTAAAACTGAGGCTAAATTGTGTTTCTTTGGTGAGAAATGTGTTGAAAACAGCCCCATCATTTTTTTTTCATTTTAGTGTTTGAAAAATGAAGTGTTAGAAACCGAGCGCGGCAGGTTAGCATGTTGAAGAATTTTACACGGAAGGTGTTAAACATCCTGTGACTGGAGGTAAACAGGGAGCACAGGTGCAGTGTTCTAATTGGGAGAGCTGTAGCTCTGAGGAATAGGGGCATTTTAATTCAGATCTCTCTGGCAGGCTGGAAGAACACCGGTTCACAGAACCGGTGATGAATAACTCTAGTCATGCCGGCGCTGGCGCGGCTCCTCGCCTGCTGCTGACTCCTCTTTGTGTGGCGCGGTGCGTGTGCGTGTGCCTGCGCCCGCGCCCCCTCCCTCAGCCGCCTGGAGTGGACCGTGGCTCAATGGAGCAGCTTCCTGGAGAGTGAGAGCCAGCTGCAGCAGTGGATGGAGTCTGTGGAGCAGGAGGTGGGGGTCCCCCTGCCGCCGCAGCCCGGGCTCAAGGAGAAAGCCGCCCAGCTGGACCGCTTTCGCGCCATCCTGGCCGATGTGGAGGAGCACTCCGCTGCCCTGAGCCGCCTTGCTGAGAAGGCTGCGGAGCTGTGCGAGAAAACCGGCGATGCCTCCTTCAGGGAGGAAGCACAGGCAGAGCTGAAGACACAGTTTGGGGACATCACGACAGTCGTTAGGGTAATCCCCAGTGTTGAATTCATACTTATTAAATCATTTTCTCAACAACTAAGCATGTTACCACTGCAGTGACATTTGTAACATTGTTTTAGCCTACAGTACTAGGTGTTTTTACTTCTGTCTCTGTAGAGTTGTGTATGATTTGAGCAGCCTTTTGCTGGTTTCTTTAACAGCTTGGTTTTTTTGGGTGCTAATGAAAAGCTCAGCCTTGGAAAACTGTAGTTTTTCTATATTGCTTCCTGAACCTTAAACAGTAATCCATCAGCGAACAGTAAAACGTCTATCAAAAGTACTAATCTTGTAAATGTTTTATTTCAACCTATGTTTTTTGTTTTATTCCCAGAAACAAAGTAATTATCATATCAAACAACCAAAGAAAGACATTTGTTGTATTTAATATTTATCATGATTCATTTATTTACTTGCATCTTTTCTATTTTTGTCACTCGGTGTTCTTCAAAAGGAATGTTTGTTTTTTCTAACGGTGCCCCATTGACCATGTTTTGCTTCACCCTTCTGCCAAACAGGGTAAAGTGAAAAACATGGAAGAAATTGTTGAAGAGCACGAGCTGTATATGGAAGCTGTGAGAGAATTCTCTGACTGGCTGCATTCAGCCAAGGAGGAGCTCCAGCGCTGGTCAGACATGTCCGGGGATTTTGCTTCATTACAGAAAAAACTAAACAGAGTTCGGGTAAGAAAAAAACAAAGTATCCCTTTTAGCTCATGTTATCAAGGAGCTTCTATACAGTGCTGGAGTTCCATTTCATTTTGCAATGGTGAGATCTGAGTGGCCTTCTGGTGATTTGCTCTCTTTTTGAAGTGTTTCCTGTCCATTCAACAGAATGAGAAGACATTCTTGATCGAATGTTTATACGATTCCAAGACCCTATGGCTCTTATTTCAGAAAAAGAACTTCTTGACACAGCTTTCGTAGACTGTACCTGTAGAGAATACTTGAGAAGTTAGAACAAACAGGACACTTTCCTCCAACATACACAACTAAATCTAATTTTGGACTAAATTCTCAATAAAGAAGTGAATTCATATTGAATATGAAGAATTTTCAATATAATATTATTCAGTCTACATAGTAATTATACTAATTGCGGTGTTCTTTTTATCATCCAATATTTTGCGGTATGTACTGTATTATATGGAATATATGCAGAGAGGTATAACATTATTGATAAAGATGTGCTGTTTGCCTTTGTGGTGTACTTTTTGACAGACTTTGAAAAAAGTTACTGTTCCCAGTAAGCCTTCTCGTCTTTCCATTTCCACGTATTTGGCTTGCACGGTCCCAGATCGCAGCCCAGGGCCTTTTCCCATCACAGAGAGGAGAAGAAGAAAAAAAAATCCCCTCTCCCTGAACCCGGTTTGTTTAAGGCTGCGATGGCGCTAGTTACCGTAGCAACTTTCCATTGCAGGAACTGATTGATTCCAGGCCGAGTGGCAGAGGGAGGCTGAGCCGAGCGCAGCAGCGGGCGGCAGCGGTGAGGGAGCACACAGCTGGCAGCGGCTGCGAGCTGATAGACGGGGAGGAGGGGGCCCTGCTTTGTGCCTGGGAGCAGTGGGAGGGGAGCGCGCTGCAGACCCGGGAAAACCTGGAGAACGCCCTGAGTCAGATGGCCAGCTCCGAGCAGGAGTTTGCCGCCCAGGCTGCCCAGCTGGAGCAGGACTTGCAGGAGTTTGGGAATCATCTCAAGGACTGGAACCAAAAACTGAGCCAACTGGAGGGGAAAAACAGCAGTGAGGACGCGGTACAGGGGTGGCAGATTGCTAAGGTAGGCGCAGCCCCTGGCACCAACTTTCAGTCGTTTTATTTACAGCATTTAAGCTGAAGAAGGTAGGGACCACCACAGACAAACTCCGCTGCAACCACGCCAAAACCACTTTCATTCTTCCCTAATTGTAAGCTGCCAACAACCGGTTGTTTACTTGAACGTGCCTACGTCATTACCTTGTACTTTCAATTAAAAACAAAGCACACGCAGGACACTTTCATGGACGACCTTGTAATTGTGCAGCAGTCCTAAACATTAAAAAAGGGCTTTATGATTTCACCCCTCTCTTCGCATATTCATCTCATTTCCATCTGTATATCCGGGGCTGTTTATACGCAGGGTAGTTTATGCAGCGTAATCTCCTGTGCAGCTGACTCGGGGAACAGCTGTATGCATGGTGACAGAGAGCAGTGGAGAGAATCAGAAGGGAAGGGGAAAGGCCTTTATAAGGCAATCATTCTCCTTCAGTCTAAATTTGAGAGCCAGTTTTTTTCTTGGCAGTCATTTATGAAATTCAAAAATATTTCTGTGCTCAAATAGGTTTTTATTCCGCTGTTAAGGAGAAGCAGTTGCTGTCAGTGTCATTAAAAAGGGCTGTATTAAGCACATGTTCAGCATAACAGTTAATGATGTAGCGTTTCAACCCTTTTCATGTCCTCCCATTTCATTTAAACACTGATTCTCTGTGTGTGGTCGTTTATTTTAATAGGAAACACTGGACAGTCTGATGAAAGCAGAGCCCATGTCAGACAGCCTGAAGACTCAGTTAAATGATCTCTGTCGATTCTCTAGAGACCTCAGCTCACAGTCAGAGAAAGTGTCTGCGTTGATTAAAGTGTACAACAGGTAAGAGAATTTTCTCATCTGGAAGGCAGTAGGTCCCGATGAAAAATTTTGACTGCAACTATACTCTTATAATCCAGATAATCCAGTATGCAAATTTTATGACTTGTATGTTTTATTTACAGAACACAGTTTTGAAATATACAGCACATAACATAAAAGTAAACATGCAATGCACAAAGGAAAGTTAGGTTGATATGATGGATTAAGCGTACTTCATTCCATTGTCAAATTGCTGAATTACTGAGAATTATTGAACTTGGTGCTCTCTTACTGTTAAAATTATGCAGAATATTGTTTAATTTTAAATTTATGCCGTTAACACAAGCAGACAACTTTTGGTGTAAAAACAGCAAACTGTATTGAAACAAATTGATTCAGATCATTATTATTATTAACCCCAACATCCATATACAGCATACATATACCTTATAAACATGCATGTGTTACAGTTAGAATAAAATTTAGATTTCACTGTTTACATGGATATTATGGACTTTCTGAAATTCCTGCTTTCACATTCTTTCACATCACAATCTGACCGTGATAACTGCTATCTTTTAGTTCTTTCACAGCATACAGCATACAGTATACAACACATCATTTTTTATTATGTGTCTTCAGAACACTTAATATTTCTTGACGTTTCTGTTCTTAATGGCACATGCGTTATCTCTAAAAGGTATGAACCTGATTTGAAAATTATATACACATTTCATTCAGTAACTACTTTATATAAGAATGAGTTTTTTTTTGTGGTCCATCATCGACTGTATCATGCTCTTCCTCTCTTTCAGTCTCAGCCTCCAGGCCTCTAAGGAATGTCAGAACAAGGAGAAGCTGCTGGACCAGAGATTCCGCACTGCTTTTCGAGACTTCCAGCAGTGGCTGGTCAATGCCAAAATCAACACTGCGAAGTGCTTTGATGTCCCGCAGAATATTAACGAGGCATCCACAGGCTTGCTGAAGATACAGGTAAGCAAGATACAATGGAAGAGCGACATGTATTGCCATTACTTTTACAAGATTATTCTGTGACAGTGACTAGAAATACCTCTGCAGTGATACAAGCAGTGAGTGTGCAAGAGAAATTCTTTCTGCGTTGTGTAGGTCTTTATACATTTTTGAGTGTTATTGCAATGTAATTAAAGTAGTAAGTCTCATATGCCACATGGCTATAACTTCAAATTGATGCATGCACATTTTACTCTTTAAAATAAATCTTTGTGTAGTATCTCTCTGGAACTGGTCATTCTGATAAAAGTCAGTCTTGTGTAAAAATTGTATTTATAGCAAAACATGAACCAGTAAGCGAATCTTTTGTTCCCAGGTCCTCATGTTTAATATAATGAGTTCAATATTTGAATTCTTTTTCTTTTGTTAAGTTTTTTCTTTCTTCCAGTCTGTAAGAGAATTTCTTATCATCCGTACAGTTCAGTAAGGTTTGTAAGGAGGATGCAGTGTGTCTCTGTTATCGATTTTTGCATGTTCTCTTGTAACTTATGAAGATAAACAGCCTCTGTAATTTACCCTGTTAACAGGAATTCAAATCTTGATAGGTAACTTTATACAGAATATAATTTTTGTGTGCTGTGCACTATTAATTCCTCAGTAGCCAAAGTAAAAAGCATATTAACAATAGCTGTATGATAATGTGCTCTGTCACCACCAGGAATTCTTGAATGACAGAGAGCATGGGCAATCCAAGCTAAATGCTGTTATAATCAATGGAGAGCTACTGAGCAGGATTGTAACCAAAGATAAAGTAGACACCATCCAATCCAAAGTGACCAGTGCCAGGGACGACTGGAAGAACCTGATGTCAAATCTGCACCAGAGAGAGACTGCATTGCAGGTCTGCAACTAGGTGTTTCCTAAACATGATTTCTTTCAAAACTCTTCATCCAACTGAACTGCATTGCAGGACACACTTCATATCAATGCAGAAATAATTCTGCATAATAGAATAATAGAAATAATTGCTTGAAGTGCCATGAAAAAGCCAGATAATTAAATTTTTGAAAGGTGTATTAGTATCATCAAGTAATATGTACAGTTACACACATCTATTAAATCTTCCAAAACGACTGAGTCTTATTTTCAAAAACGGTCCTACTGAGAATGAAAATGTAAACGATCTAAAAAATAGCAACAGAGACACTTTCTGTTTCATATACTGATGTGGAATAAGAATAAAGCCTGTTTTTGTGAATTACTGAGAAAGGGTGGGAAGCTGTGAGTGTCCACCCAGCTGTGTTGTTCATTCCAGAGTCTTCAGTCGCAGATGAAAGACTTTGAGGCCAGTGCAGAGCCTCTCCAGCAGTGGCTGAATGGCACCGAGACTGCAGTGCAGGAGAGCAGCACCCGTCTACATGACCTGCCCACCAAGAAGCAGGAGCTCCACAAGCTGCAGGTACTGTGCTGCCCCTTTCCCCCGAAGCTCACTGTGGGTACTTGGCTTACCGCATCAATCTAACACTGCAGCCATTAGCTCCAAGAACCGCAAGCTTTATCAACAGCTTTGTTTGCCAGTTGACAGCAGTCTTCTGCAGCAAAATATTAATGAAAGAATTTACTGTAGCCACTATTGTTCTCACATCACACATCCACAGATAAATAGCAGAGGGGTAAGGCAGAAGGAAATCCTATAAAGTGAGCTATTCAGTTTAGTGTGTAGGCATTTTTTTAAGCAGTCTCAGAAATACAGTAGCAGCCTTTTCTGATAAGGTCCAAACAGCAGAAATAAAATGGACTCTGTAAAATTATTTTATGTAAATATAAAATATAAGGACGCCTTAGGGTTAGGAAAAACTCATTTCCAAGCAGTCTGGGCATAGATACCAGTAGGTTATGAAATGTGAGAGCAGGATTATTAAACCACCTTCATAACAGTCTCATTAAATTAAATAACTCTTCACACACCTGTACTAGACCACGAGATGGCTGGTGCTTTTGTTCTTTTATACTGAAAACAGGGACATTATCAAAGCCTTTCTGCCATGTTTCTGCTCCCTCACCTGCAGCACCTTGCTTGAACGCTTTGCTTTGTGTTAACAGTATTAACAGTTTTCCTTCTGAGGCATGGTGCTGTCGGCATTTAAACTCTGGAGACACCAGCACCTGTCAGATTAATGAATGTTAATTGGCTTGTTGCAGTGTGTGGCATGCTTCTGTGATAACCTGCTTGTGCTTTACAGTCCGTCCTTGAGGAAATAGCCTCTCAGGAATTTCAGCTGAACAGGCTGAAAGAAAAGGCACAGCTGCTCTGGGAAGGACAAGCCACCGGCAAAAGCTTTATGCATCGAGTCTCTCAGTTGTCAGCACAGTATCTAGCTTTAAGCAACTTGACCAAGGTAATCCTTGCCTGCCTTACTATACATTTGGTCTTTACCTTGAGGTTATGGTGATTGTGAAGGCGTGCATATGTAAAAATGTGGTCTGTAAGATGACATCCTTGCAGTTTTTTTTTTGGCCTCCCCAGTGACCATCAGATTCTTACATTGAATTTAACTGTACTGTACAGCATATAGCTGCCCAAGATGTCTAATTCTGACCTTCTCTTGATCAAGCTCACATGACACTAGAACGACACAAGTATGGCTGCAGGTTTCATTAGTTTAGTTTAATAATTTAATTTGGAATGTAGTCCATTGAACTCCACAAATTCACCACAGGGGGAAACTCTGCATGGCTTGGGGTAAAAGAGGTTTAATTAAATAAGAAGATCTTATTTTTTCATCTCATGGCTGTAAATTGTTTTAAAGCAGAAGTGCTTAGATTTACCAACTTCACTGACCATCTATCTCAGTGTCTTAGTGATATTCACTCCTCATTTTGGAAGGCTACAGTCCTCTAGGATTTATTGGTAATTTGTAACCCTTAATGAGTAAAGACTTTGAAATTGTGGTAATAAAAACTAATGAAATTATCCATTGGCTCAAATAGTAAAAAATAGAAATAGAAAAATAAGATGGAATGAAAACCAGGAAGCATGGTGGACTTTCAGGGCCGGGAATGATTATTAGTGATCTATTTAAAAACATACCCTAACTACTATATAGCGCCAAGACATAAGAACATACAGGCTTTAATTATATCATTCCTGTACATTTTAAAAGCTTAAAAGCCATTTTGAAAGCTAGTTTTTCTAATTAAGTATAACAGATATTTAACATAACATTTTGGCTATTATTTATAACCTTATTAGCATGTAAGCATTTTAATGGAACTGCTAAAAGATGACAGGAAATAAATGAAAAGGTGAGTGGTTCCATGTCAAGAGCAGAGCTTTGCTTTTAGAGTTGGCTTTGAGAGTCCAGTACATTTAAATGAATGCGTTTTTACTGTAGTCCTAATAATGTTACTAACTCTTCAAGTGTAATTACCTTCATATTATATTAAGTGCATACTAGCAAAAGGATAGCTCTCGTTATTTAATGGCTAGATATTATACTTTTTAATGATGCCAGTTTCTGTTTCAACCAAATGAGGACTGCACATTGAGCTCAGCAATACTGTGGGCTAAAAAATGCTGTCCTGTTATTTTGTAGGAGAAGGTCTCCCGAATTGACAGGATTGTCACCGAGCACCAGCTCTTTTCTCAGGGGCTGAAAGAGCTGCAGAACTGGGTGGCAGATGTCAATGAAATGCTGCAAATGTACTGCACCCCTACTGCAGACAAAAACGTTTTGGACAGCAGGATGGTCAAACTGGAGGTAGGGAGGGGTCTACAAAAAGGCACTCTTTAGACCTAAGAGTGTAACTGCATACCTAGAGGGACGTAGATTCCGTAGGTAGCTGCAATGTGCAAATTCAAGTGGAAGGATTGCTTTCATGTCTCCATAAACTTCAAATATTTTGGTTTGTAAAAAAATCTGCCCTTCTTGTTCTAGTAAAGTAGTGTTTTGTTTCTCAATTTGTTTTCAGGGCATTACAAATTACCATCCAGAGGTCAGACTTGCAGTATGCAAATGAGCGATGCGTATGCTTAATTACCAAAAAACGCCGTTAATCTGCTGAACATTTGGGGTGTTTGATGTTGGCAGGCACTGCTGGCTGCTCGCCAGGAGAAGGAGATCCAGCTGAAGATGCTGATCACCAGAGGGGAGTCAGTGCAGAGGAACACCTCTCCAGAAGGGGTTCCAGTCGTCCGGAAGCAGATCCAGGATCTGAAGGACTCCTGGGACTCCCTTCTCTCAGCTTCCATTCAGTGCAAGAGGTGGTCATTTGCTACCTCTTCCTATTCCTTTGCTCCCTGTTCATTTTTTTTATTTCATTCTCATTTGTTAAGAGGTGATATGGCAGAACAACCAAATGGGGGGGGGGGGGGGGGGAAACAAGTTTGTTTTGTTAGTCCTAAATTGCCACAAGATTATAGACTGAAGCTTGTGTATGTTTTATTGTGGAACTTCCTCTGTGAAGTGGTAAAAAAAAATCAGTATAGGTACTGTACAAATGGGACAAGTTGAACATGATTCAAAAGACAACAACAGTACACACAATATACCCGCTCAATGTGACCACCATTTGTACCCAACACAGTGGTCATGTTCAAAAGAATGTGGGGCACAGCTGCTTAATCTTGTTCATTGTGTTGTCCACTGTTGTCTGAAGGGATAATGGAGCTTCCTGAATGGGCACCAAATTTTTATACAGTTTTCACAATGAGGTTGTATGGATAGAGCTGCTACCTTGTAAAATCCCAAACATTGTGGTACTGTATATAGTACAAATTGTCCTGCAATATACAGATATTAAAAGATACACTAAGTGTACTGTAGTTTCTAATAGATTTCAGGCCTTAAAACCTTTATCAGATGTTGCAAAAGCATACAGTATGTATAATGGTGAAGAGTCTTTAAATTGGCTTTTATTTAGATATTTGACATGTCACTTTGAATAAAGGATATTTGCACTGTATATTTAATAATCACCACAAAGCCATACAGTAAGCATGTAGATTAGCAGTTTGTCCTGAACGATAGTAATGACGTGTTTTTCAGAGCTTCGTGATGGTGCAAAGGTGTAGAACATTTAATAAGAAAATCTTACAGTGCACAGATACGTTTCAGAGGTAACGAGCCTGTGTGTGACTTCAGCCAGCTGGAAGGAGCCCTGTCCCAGTGGACGAGTTACCAGGACGACGTGCGGCAGTTTGTCAGTTGGATGGAGCGTGTGGAGGAGGGCCTGGGCAGCTCTGACAAGCAATACTCTGAGATGAGGGACAAGACGGCCAATCTGGGCAAGGCCAAGGTGCCTGCTGTTTCCCTTCTGTTTTTCTTCCAGGGAGTTGTTTATAATTTCGCAGTCCAATCTGCTGCTCTCCATTTTTAAACCAACCGTCTGACTTATGACCTCCTGCTTACAACTAGTCATGTCATTTCTATCACTGTCACACAATTAGGCAATTTATTAAAAACAACTTATGTTATTTTGATTATGTAAATTGCACAGGTTATTTCAAATTAATTTCTATTTACTTGTGCAGCTCACAGTTTCAAAATGAAGTCTTCTAGCATCATTGGGCACCACTAACACTATGCTAATTAGGAAACAAGGTTATTTTTCTTCACAACCACTTGTGTACAGTAGTGCACAATAATCACAACTGTGATTTTTAAAAATACTTCTGGTTTATAGTGTTCACAAATTCCATACCGATAAGGCTATGAATAAATTTTATTAACATTAAACAAAGACCTGGTTAAGTGGTAAAGGGACTTAGCACTTTAGCACTATAAACTTAACAGAAAATGCGGAACACAAGTTATTTTGAAACATGCTTGGTGAAAAAAAATTAATGAAAATGCAAAACTGCGATTGGCTTTATGCCCCTTAATCTTCATAGGACACATTTGCCATTTCTAGTTCAAGGGTCAAGCCAAAAATGTTTTTTTTTCCCTCACTTCAGCTCGTGCATGAAGAAGTGCTGAGTCACAGCAGCCTCCTGGAGACCATTGCCATGAAGGGCTCCAGCATGGCTGAGCATTATGTAACCCAGCTTGAGATTCAGGACCTGCAGGAACGCTACAGCACTGTTAAGGACAAGGCCAAGGTACTGTAGTTACACCAGTGGAGTACTATCAAGTCTCTAGGTGTAGCTGGCATTCCTTAAAGTTTAAGAAGGTTGCTAAAGATAAAGAAAACTACAGGGAATTATGTGTTTCAGGGGTGGTCTTATTTCCTTTCTCTTTATGCCAGTGCTTGTTTAGAACCCTTTATGACCGTTATACCTTGACAAAATTTGAAATCTCACACAGCGGTTTAAAATATTGCCTAATAATGTCTCATTCCATAAGACTTTCAACTCTTTACAGTAATGAAGAAGGGGAAAAAAAAATGGAAGCGCTCTGTTAAAAGGGTCACTATATCATTGTCTGCCATTGCTCTTCATCACATCTTCCTTGTGGCAATAGGCTTTTATTACATTTCCACTTTATCTGGGCACAGATGACAGATGGCTGCTACTGTATGTCCTTTTAAAGTCACTCAAATGCTCTACCATCTGATATTACCATTTAGCACACAAGGAAACACTTAGAATAACAGGCCAAAGATGCACTTCAGTGTTTCTATAAAAAGTACTATTTGTGGAGAAATGTTTAGGATTTCATCAAGCTTCACGTTTTTATACCCCTTTGGAAACCGTATGCTCCTGTAGTATTGTTGCTGTGTTTTACCATGTGTTGCTGGTGTGCTGCAGGCAGCTGTGGCCAAGGCTGAGGAGCTGGTGCTGGCGCACCAGGAGTACCAGCGTGGCCTGCACATGTTTGAGGACTGGCTGGAGCAGGAGCAGGAGCGCCTGGGCCGCTACTCCCAGCTGGAGGGCGATGTGGACACTCTGGAGAACACCCTACGGGAGCTGCAGGTCAGGAGAAGGACTGCAAGCGATTGAACCTTCTAGAGACTAGTGCTGTCCAGAATTTCTGTGGGGTTCTCTCAGTAGTATTTTCGTAATGAATATTGTATTTTCTTGGATAGGCCAGTAGATCTTTTTTTTTTCTGGTGGTCATGGGCTATGTGTAGTTATGGCCCTAAGCCCCATTGGTCTGTATTGTAGAAGCTGCAAGTGCGCTGCACTGAGGGCCAGGTCCTGCTGAACTCGGTGCTGAGCAGTCGGGAGCAGGTGATCCCCTGGGGAGTCCCGCAGATCGAAGACCGCGCCCTGGAGACAGCGCAGCAGGAGTGGCAGGCGTATCAGACCCAGCTTGGGGATAGCAGGTCCCAACTCAACAGCACACTTGCCAAGCTGAGGCAAATGGAGCAGAAGTTCCAGCACCTGGACGAGTGGCTGAAGGGCATGGAGAACAAGGGCAATATGCGTAGCGATAGGCATTCGGACAAGGCCACCAAAGAAGCACAGCTGCAGCTGCTGAAGGTACGGATTTTCAGGAAGGGGCCGTATTTAGTATGCCTGCTTTTGCATCTGCTCATCGCCATAGTACTGTAGGCCTTTTTTCCACATTTAGAAGACACCGGCTTACATTTCTAGTTTTATGGTTTTTTACTTGTATTTGAAAGCAAATGAATTCAGATTTCACCAGTAACATTCATACATGCCTAAATATCTCATAAAGATCCCGCTGGCTGTTGGATGGTTATCCAGGTGGTTAGTGTTTGTGAAGTAGGGAGGTCTCACTGACCTGTGCATTTCCTGTGCAGAACTGGCATGAGGAGACACTGCTGTACAAAGACGAGGTGGAAGGGCTCAGCGCTCTGGCCCAGCAGGTTCTGGAGGAGACCCACATCAGCAGCAGAGTGAGCTCTCGAGCCACACAGCTCACTGCCCGCTACCAGGCAGTGCTGCTCCACCTGCAGGTCAGTGTATTCATATACAGTATCGGAGTGTCATTATACTGTGCTAAACAGATGCTTCGACCAATGCAGTTTGCAGATGATATGTTGTCATGATTGGTTTTGCAATGATTTCTGTAGAAACAAAAGACTTACACAATTTGTAGATTGTGACACACTCTTCTTCCAAAGCAAATGTACTAGAATGCCCCGGTACAGTGTAAAAAGGTTTATTCGTTGTGTGCAATGTCTATAGTTCTATAAAGGGGGATAATTATAAAAGAATGGACAAATCTGAACTAGGAAAGTACAGATCATTTTGTCAGTTAGTTTTGTTGTGTTAGTTCTGTAAAGTTTGTTTTGTAAACGTTCTGTAAACCATAGGTAAGCTAGAAAAATCCATTGCAGTTAACATGAATTTAGTGTTTAAATTATTGCAACAAGGATACCTGATAAATCTTATGAATACAAGCTTTATAAATCCTGTTGAATATACACACATGGATTGAAAACTAATTAATTGGAAAAGACAAGCCAATATAAGGATCATAGACTCAAGAGACAGGCCTGTTGAGAGTAGTGGTGTGTAATATGGGACTGTTGCTCTTTTAGATCTACAGTGCCCTCCAAAAGTTTTGGAACAGTAAGATCTAAACAGGTCTTTTTTGCTTTATAGTCAAGCTGTTGGTATTCGTAATGATGAAATTAATATGGATGATTACTTCAAAATAATATACGTTTGGTTTAGGTTGAATCCATGCATACTGTACATGGGGAAAATATTAGAAAGAGGGGTCAATTAAACTGATTTGGCTTAAAATATTAAATTTAAATTAGTGTTTATAATTATCAGTTGGTTTTTTTCCCCATGAGAAATTGTTATTGAATTAAAGATTAGATTTCACAGTTCTTTTTGAATGAATTGTATTATATCAATGATTAGAATCTGTTATAGTTATGAAACTAGATACTGTACATTCACAAATGAATGGGATGAGTGACAGAACCAGAACAAACATCAAAGGACTTAAACATATATTGACAAAATTGTAGATTAAGCTACAATTGTAGATTGGCAAATTAAATTTTAAAAGAAACAAGTACAATAGGTTAACAAGTAGGTGCCTTCCATGCTGAAAAGCAGAAACAATAAAAATCCCAATGTTTCAGCAGTGGAGCCTTGAACCCCTGGAGAGGGTTCCATGAACAAGATGTTTTTTTTTCTTATTTCTACTTTTCAGCATGGAATATACCTCTACTTTGCAGCACTCACTGTGATGTAACTCACCAGTCAATCCTAAAAAGAAACGTAATGTAGCAAAGTGATCCATGCTAGAAATGAAATTGTTATATACTGTATATAGTACAAATTGTGCATATTACATTGAGAATTCTGAGCTGCTGGAAGCTACTCATGAAGCCATTTGGTGTTAATGTACTGTAGATTGGTCGATGTCCTCATCAAAACAGTATGGGGAAGCAATAAAATGTGTGGAATTTGAATCGAGGGATGTAAAGGTCGAGCTTTCCAATGCTTTAGTAAGACCTTACATAAACTGTTTTGTTCAAATTCTTTTGTTCACCATAACACAAAAAGAAGAGGTTCCTTTTAAAATTCCTTTAGAAGAGATTCAAAGCAACAAGAATGATGTCTGGTCTCAGGGGATTGTCATGTACAGACCCAACTAAACCTCTTTAATCCAGAATCAAGGAGAGAGAGAGGAGATTTCTTTCAAGCATACTCTGCCGAGCAAACATAGGGCCACAGTTTCAGACTCTGAAGGAAAGAGGGACTGGCAGAGAAATGTATGGATTCCTTATCAAGATGGACAAAATAGCCTCCTTAACTTTAACCTTTCTTAGATAAAATACAATATGAACAGTTACTAAAACTTGGTATGAAATAGCTTTAGGTATTTCAATAAATATCTTCTAGAACCCATTTCTAGTACACTAGTTATTTTTAATAATAAAATTCTGTAGAGCAGATAATTTATTTTATGGTATTAAAACACTCTTAGGAGCTATTTACCCACAATAAAAACATTTGCCTGTATTTTTTTGCTATATGAGCAAAATACAGTATACAACAAAGAAAGATCAATGGGAGAGCTGGTAAACCTATGAACTAACCAGAACACTTGCTCTTATACTGGGAGTGCGAATGAAAGCAGCACCTTGGGGATAAGCAGAAGGCTTATTTAGCACCTATAACAACACCTTGTCTATCACCTTGTCAAAATTGTAATTATCCTCTGTGAAATTTATCCTTTGTGTACATCTGCCATATGCATCTTAATTGTGTGTGGTTCACACTGATAAAAAATTATATATATAGCAATAGGTAATACTTGGCAGATTCAGGCATGGATAAGTCTTGTAAAGTAGCTAAATAGTAGTTAAAAAATTTAGTGCTTCTTCAATTTACTATTCTAGAGGTTGATTTGAGAGAATGTAGGGCAGGGTTATAGAGGGAATGCATTTTAGGCCAAGAGTTTTGAGAAGCCTGCTGTAACCCTGTTTACTAAAGTTTATATTTGCCTCAGCCCTGTTCCAACGAGAAGACAATCTTTAGCAGACCGCTTTTCCAAACTCTTGATCCAGAAAATACACCCTCGATAACTAAGCCCCACATTCTGTCACATTTTGCTGAAGCATGTTCCAGGTGTGCTAAAATATAGATTTTATTTAGAAAAATCGGCTGTTTCCCCTCCTTTAGCAAACTATTTCATTTTAGTTCAGGTGGGTAGCTGCGTCAGCATGCATAGGGTGCAAAGGAACAAGTAAAAGGTTTATTCCATGCTGACAAGAGAAGAAAGAAAACAAAACGTTTTGGCCGTGGAGCCTTCCTCAGGTGTGAGAAGGTTCCACAGCCGAAACGTTACGTTTTCTTTCTTTTCTTGTCAGCATGGAATAAACCTATTACTTGTCCTATTTCATTTTAGTTAGCCTTAGGTACATATTTCATAGAAGCTTAATTTTGTAAAATTAGATGGAGCTACAGATTAAAGAACTGTGATTCACTATTTGTTTTTTAGGAGACAATAAAGCAGCTCGAAGAGGAAATCAGAAGTATTGAAGAGGCCAGGAATGTCTTCATCTCCTTCACAGACTGGCTCAGCAATGCGCAGAAGAACTTCAGGGCCGTGGCCGTTGGCATTAATGTGGTTGACCGTGTTGCCATGGAGAGCAAGATGAAGAAACTAGAGGTACAAGTGATAGAAATGGCACTGTTAACAATCTGTCTGTCACTGAGTGTGTGAACTGGAAATTAGTCGTCATGATGGGTTTGTGTGAACAGTCTAGTCCGCCTGACTCAGAACTCTCTCTGTCCCTTCTAAGCATCTGAAATACATGCCAGCTTTTTAACATACTCCATTGTCCACAGCACCATTCACGCTCAAACCATATCAGTTAATTCACAAGAAAATAAATAATAAAATCATTAATCAATATAAATAATTTACTGGTTTGTAGGCAGAACAGGTTCATAACATTTTACATTTTTTCCAGATCAGTCAAATATTTTAGGGTAATTGAATACTCTACATACTATTATACAGGAATCAAATTTGAATAAATTGATTTATTAACAATAATTTGAATACTGATAAATATATGTGAAATTAAAGAGAAATTATTTCATGTAAAACGTTTGTTTTAATTATCTTCCCAAGTTTCAGAGAGCGCCTTGTCACAAACCGTTTCACCATCCATTTTCCTTTAAAACTGGTCAGGTAACATCCCAGGACTACAAAATTTTGAACAACATATTTTTGTGCAAACACAGTCCATCCCTGGTTCATCACGAATCTTTCAGAAACTTTCAGAAATTGCTTGATCAACCACATGCAGCCAAAACTCTGAATTGCTTCATTCCAAAGTCTGTGAAGATGAAATTTGGAAAATGATGATCCAAAATAGTTCCATAACCTGCCTTTTTATTGTTTGACAGTTAGTTGATCAGCACCAAACTTGAAAGGTGTTGTCCCTGGAACAGTACAATTCATTTTCTGAAAATAAGAAAAAAACTATTTCCTATTTTGCCATAAAGCTTTCAGAATTTTCTCAGGACTGGGTCAAGGAATTCCTGTGAAACCAGACAACCATAATCCCTTTCATATTTACAGTGCAGTATGCTGTAGCCTGCCACAATACATTTGAAAAATTGAAATGTCAATTTCCAGCCAATTATAATTGTTTGAAACGAATAATTAACAGATATTAAATAGAAACAGGTAACACATTGCTGCTTGCACTGTCTTGTATGCTGTATTTGGTCTTTGCACTTCTGTTGCTCTTTAGGCTTGGCTGATCACCATTGTATCAATTTATTGTACTGTATCTCGAAACCTAGCTGCATGCTGTAGAATTGTGCTTGAGAGGAAAAAATAAATATCTGAAAATCTTTGCTATAGCAAGTGCAACATCAATACAAAGCGCAGTAGATAACAGGATATTGATTGCTTCTCTAAGAAACAAGCTACAGAGGGCTCATACATAGCTCTTTCAGCTATTTTTGCTAGAGAAAAGATGAAAAACTTCAGTGTTGGGTACCTGGCTCCAGAGACAACTTAATTGCCGCTGACGCCTTGTTTTTGAGTCTTACAACTTCTGCGGAAGATCTTGAAAGCTTTGTTTTTTATTTAAAAATTCCAATGTTTGAAAATAAGCTAGAACTGAGCAACACTGTTTTCTGAGGTACAGAAGATGATTAAATACCGGAAATATTAAAATTATTTTTGATTTCTGAAATATTTTTTTAAGAGCTAGCTTTAACTAAACAACAGTAGTAATATTTAATTCTTCTGTTTTGTAATTAACAGTAAATTCATTTGTGAATTTTTGTTTCTCATTAGAACTCTTTTCATTTTAACTGTAATTAAAGTTATTTTCGTCCAAAAAAGCCCAGCTATTATGCGTTATAGATTTCACAATATGAAGAATAGCTAGAATTAACATTACCACCTGATAACCACAATGAACCAAATGGTGTGTCCTCTCCTGAGCAAACAAAAAAAAGTGTAAAAAGTATTAGCCCACTAGGAGATTTCATTTTGATTCCTTGAACAAGGGTGTTTTTAATGAATACAATCACAAGGATCACTAGTATTTTGGATCACAGGGGGCTCTACTCCCCCTTTGTTTTGACACTTGGCTGTTGCTGATGAAAGGTGGTTGAAATTGTACAAAACCCCCAACAAGGAGGGGGTGGCAGTTGCCATGGAAACTCCTTACCAGACTCATTTTAGAATTTCCTAATTGGCCTTTCCTTCCTTTCAGACACAATAGAACCTCAGAACCAAACAGTGCAGTGTCAATACCCTGACAGATTTCAAAACAAGTACCTAAGAGCTAGTCTTTAATCTTATTGCTTTACCTTCATGAGCACCATACAATTACTTTGTAATAATGGCCTATGTAATAAACCACAGAGTGAACAGAGGGGCATATGTTGTTTAAGGATGCAGCAATACAAAATGAACAAGAATGGGGTTAATTATAAGAAATAATCAAATTCAATGACAGTTCCCATACACTTAAATTTGCAAGTGTCTCAGACTGCCTCAAACTTCAAAAACATCGCACTGATCTCTGGAAATACCTTTATTAATTTGTGTAACATAAATAATTTTTATACAGATTTCCAGCTTACACTCTGAGATGTCCACATCTTGATTCATGATTGAATAATTTCTGGAACAGACAACAGGGTGGTGCACTTGTTAGCATTGCTGCGGCCCAGGGCTCACATCTTTGGGTGCTATCTACGTGGAGTTTGCATGTTCTCCCAGAGTTTGCACAGGTTTCAGCCAAGTGCTCCAGCTTCCTTCCACAAGCTTAGCTTCTTCATCCAATTCTCAAAACTAAACCGAGAGAGACTCTCCAGCATTGGCACAGAAGTTCTCTATTCAGATCTGACTACAATACTGCATACAGCCAAATCTACCTCTGGTAACCTTTCCACAAAAAGGCCAAACAGTTGGAAATAAATGGTTTATAATGGTAGTCTGGTATGAAGCTCTAATTCACATCACATCTCCTTACTAGTGCTTCTAACAAGGCATCAGTTTCATACAGTAGTTATATTTAAACAGTGTTCTATAACCGGTAAAATCCATGGAAAAATGACTAAACTGAGCAAAGTTTTCCACAAAATTGCATTCTTTTGTTCTGCGAGCTTTATAGTTTTGGCGATTAATTTCTTGCCACTAGTTATCCCATGTCCATGCATCCTTTTGGAACCAATTCTCGAAAACAGATCTGTGTAGGTTAAGAATATATTCCAATATAAACTTTCATGGAGTGGCGCAGTGGTTAGCATTACTGCCTTACAGTGCTGGGGCTCCGGGTTCACTTCCAGGCTGCTGGTTTCCTACAATCTAAAGACATACTGTACTGGTAGGTTAATTGGCTCCTGAGAAATAATTGACCCTGGTGTGACTGTGTGCTTGCTTGCCTCTGTGTGTGCCCTGCATTGAACTGGTGTTCTGCCTTTGTGCCCATTGTGTGCTAGGACAGGTTTCAAATCTTCCACCATCCTGTATTGGATAACATGGTTCGAAAATGGATGGATGGATTTATGAGAATTTAAAGAACTTTGGGTATTTTCAGGAAAAGGTTGAAAATTTATTTGAAGAATATCGAAATGAGAATGGAGACTGTGGATAACCTGTGTGCTGTTTTGGGACAGTCTCTCCAGAGTGACATGGAGCTGGGGCACAGCTTCCTGAAGGCCATGCGGGAGAAGACGGAGAAAGCTGTGGCCTTCCTGGAGGAGTCGGAGGCTGGGCACCTGAGGGGGGAGGTAGACGCCCAGCTGTCACGTTTGGAGGGGCTTGTGGGAGCCCTGCGTGCAGAATACAGTACCCTAGAAAAGTGCATGCTCCTATCTAAGGAGTTCCTGGACAAGTACAAGGCCCAAGCGCAGTGGGTGATGGAGACCCGATCTCTGCTGCACTCGTCTGTCGAGCCCAAAGCCGAGCTCTACGAGAAGAAGGCCCAGTTAGCAAAGTACAAGGTAAAGAAGGTGAAATTTAATTTAGCAGTCTAATTAACAGAAAGTGTTAGTCAGTTCTCATGCTAAAGTAGCAGCTGGTTTGTTTTCCGTGTTTTGTTACTCCTGCTCCCACAGCAAAGTCTGGATCACTTTAGCTAGCTGAATCCCATCTAGCTGAAATCTATTTGGTATTCGTGCTATTATTCTTTTTAGTTGGTTATTTTTTTAAATTTTCTTATGTGGACGACTGTTTTGAGTAACCTGTTAGGCAGTACAAATATAAATAGTACACTGTGCAGAATCTGACTTCTTTAATCAGCTTCTGAAAAAATTGATGAATTTTTTCATGTTTGATCTAAAAGCGCTGTAATAGAACCAATCAAGACTGATTACGTCACTTTTCATGAATGAGGTGAGTTGAACAACAGCAGAATGAAAGAAGTAATTTAGATATTTTTAACTAGTTGGCATTTAGTCATGTCCCATGTGTGTGTTCTGATGTAGGAAGGGGAACATGAAAATCTGAGTGTTTTTATAAGGCTGGTACCCAAAAAACAGGGTAGAAATGACTAAACTAAAAACCCCTTCATTTCCCACCAGACTATCCTACAGACGGTCCTGTCCCACGAGTCCTCGGTGAGATCTGTGATTGAGAAAGGAGAAGCTCTTCTCGAAACTGTTCCCGATCCTTCTATCAGAGACAACATGGTGCGACTAAATGAGGATTTCCAGCAGCTGTGTACCGCAGCCAAGGTGAGCAAATGAGTGGTGTTCAGTTTACTGTACCTGAATATGTTTCTTTTACATGATTAAAACAGCTATTGAAAACTTCATGTTCTAGGGTGATTTAATTCCTGTTACATATTATAAAGTATATAAATAGTATCTGCCATGATAGTATTAGTGTAAGACACCACAGAAAAACAATTAAAAAATTAAGTGACATAACCTAAAAAGTAATTCTAGACTGATAGATCTGACGTCTAATAATCTAAGGTTATGGAAAAGATACAGCAGCTATAACTTAAATTAGAAGATCATTTGTATGTTACTGTAATAGGATTCTCGGAGATACTGTAGCAAAGATTTAAAAATGGTAGCTTTTTCGAAAAACCCGTTAAGAGTTTATTTAAAGCAATAGAGGACCAGATAATTCTATATAGACCATAAAAGTCTAATTGGATATTTAGACTTTCAGAAGGCTCTTACTCATAACAGACTAAATCTCAAATTGAAGATGATATGTATTTAAGAATATACAACTATTTAAATCAAGAACCGGGTAATGAATAGGGAATACATTTACCTGGTGAATACTTCAATTGGGGTGATGTACTGTAGTAGAGCACTGCAGGGATCCATTGTAGGGGTACTGCTCTATTATTATTAAATAATATTAATAATACTAAAGTGTCACTTTTGACACAAACCTCACTCAGTCACTCAGTCCACACCATCCCTAATTTTGAGCATAATATTGACAGTATTATGCTTCTATAATTATTTGGCAGAATGTTATTACAGGGGCTGGGTAGTTTGTTTAGACTGATGCTAATATACAGTAGATGAAGCAAAATCCTAGCAAAGCTTAAAGGAAAACCCACTTCAGCCGAAATCTACACTCGACTCAGAATAAGAAGATGAATGTCCTTGAGTGGCCAGTCAAATTCCTGCCTTGAATCCCACTGCTGTCCATAAGTGATTCCCAACAAATTTGAGAGCGCTTTAGCAAATCTGACGAGAAGATTTGCACTATTCTGGTTTGCAAAGTTGGTAGAGATTTACTCAGGAAGACTTGTAGCTTTAATTGTTGCACGAGGTGCAGTCAATATCACTCCAGTGAAAGGGTGTAAATATTATTATTATTATTTATTATTATTATGATGATGATATTCTTGGCTCCTTGTGTGATCTGTTTATTTAAAAAATCAATAAATAGACATTTGAACAAAAAAGTGGACATGGACATCTTATTGTCTGGCAGAAAAAAAAAAAATCCCTAATTGTACTCTGAATTTGAACTACTTTAAAGCATAACTTTAAGCATTTTTAATGAAAGACTGCCAACGGCCTTAAGCTTTCTCTGTCACTCACCCTTAGTATGGAAATTCAGTCTTTGCTTTAATCTACTGTTAATCTAGTCAAACGCAGGAATAGTCCTACTCCCAATCCTAATCTATAATATTTCACATTCCTTGTTTCTATTTTACCAGTGCTCAATTTATTTTTTAATTTGTGGCAACAGTATGTTTCTAAAAGTCTCGCTTAAACATATTTTTAAATGTTTCACACGTTGAAGTGCTAAATCTTTTTATTTCTTCAGGAGGGGAATTGTGCTATTGTTTTTAAAAGGCACATTGCTGATAAATCAGGCGTAGATCATTTAGCAGAAGGTAGTCTGGTTTTCAGTGTGGCTGTGTTTTTGTGGCTGTGCTGCAGACACACGTGCAGACTCTGGCTGGGCGAGTGAAGGAGCATGAAGCCTACAACACCGAGCTGCAGGAGGTGGAGAAATGGCTGCTGCAAATGTCCAGCAGGCTGGTGACCTCAGACACCACGCAGAGCAGAAACCTGGAGATGGCAACCCAACAGCTGGCTAGACACAAGGTGAACACTACAGGCGCTGCCGATCAAATGGTCTCTAATGGGTTTTTTCCTCCAATCTGAAACATTAACACTACACTCACTCTCACTATTTGCTTCTGTCTTGCTGAAACATGACAGGAACAAATGGTGCTTAAAATGGGGCTTTATTTGTGCTTGATTCATTTACTGCTGCTAAGGTTAATTACATAGACTACAAGGCCTCTCCAGATGTTATCATCCTATGCAAGAATTCTGTTTTTATTTTACTGTTACCAATGTGACGTATAAATAAGTATATGTAGAATTGCATTGTCTACACAGTGATGTAGGTGTGACACTTCTGTGTGAATATGGCTGTATGTTAAAAATCAATTGATGCTATAGTGTAAAAAAGAAACACACTTACTAATGTATCTGAAAATACATTGTAATCAGCATTGGCAGATTTTACTTAGGTTTACCATAGCTATGATTGTCATACAGTCTGATGTGAGCAAATAATAAAAAAAGACGTTCTTGAAATCTAAGGTTCTTGTTCATTTTTGAAGCATAACCTTAGAAAATACAGGCCAAAGTGGATTAGTAACAAATGAATCCAACTCTTACTGGTACTGTAATTCTTTTAGAACATAACAAAAGAAACCAAAGATGTAAAGAAATGTCACATTAAAAAGGTGCACATTTTTTTTTACCAGGAGATTAATCTCTGAAAACAAGTCTTGCTGCTTACCTATGATTATATTACTGTAAGAATGTGGTGTGTTACAACATTAAGTACTGTAATACTTCAGAGATCCGTGATGGGAAGTTTCCTTCAAAGTAGTGATTTCCTACGCGTGTGTCTTTTCAGGCAATAATGGAGGAGATTGCTGGTTTTGAGGAATGTTTAACAAGTCTGAAGGAGAAGGGAGATAACCTTGTTGCCAGCTGCACGGAGCATCTTCAAGGAAAGATCAAACAGCCGATTCAAGCCCAGCAGCAGGGGACGAGAGACAGCTACTCTGCCATCTGCAGCACGGCCCAGCGTGTGAGTCCAGCTCTGCCAGCATGCCGCCCCAGGGAGCAGCTCCTTGTCAAGAGCGATTGGCAGTCTGTCGCTGGGGCTTGAATCACGGAGCAGAAAGGCCAGAGGTGATGCTCTCTCGCTTTGTTTGCAGGTGTACCAGAGCCTTGACCGAGAGCTTCAGAAGCACGTCAGTCACCAGGACACGCTGCAGCAGGTCGAGATGTGGCTTTCCACTGTCCATGAAGAGCTACGGTTGCACTCCCAGCCCCCTTTCAGTCTGCAGGAATCGCTGAAACAGGTACTCTGTTCAATAGACAGCACGGAAGAACGAGATACTATGTTTAAACTCTACATTCCTCTCTTTCTTGACCTCCTATTAAATATTTTATAGTGCACTTATGTTCACTTTCATACATTGCTGACAGCTTGCGAAACAGCAGTAGGGCATGTTTTGAAGTGTGGTGATTGTAATCACTCACTAATGAGTAAGATGCTTAACTGGGATAGACCAGCTGCACTGTTTGCTCACTTATGGGATTACACACATTGTAAATGGAGAATAAGAACTGTTTAAAGAAACCCATTGGAGTTCTTACATGGTAGCTGAAAACAGTGTCTAAGCATTACTTAGAAAAAAAGATAGACTGATGGTAGTTACTGTATAACGATGGTAATCTACAATGTTTATTCTGACCTATGTTTAAGAGAGATTAGTAAACATCATAGCTAGAATCTGGGATTCTAACAACGTATGCATGAAGAATAGTTAAACCGGTAACAAATTTTGTGTTTCAGTGTTTTCAGTTCGAAAGTATCCAATAAACCGTTTAATGCATCTATGGAAATAAAATAAGATTAATTTTAGATCTTCACCCACTGCAGTCCTTTTGATCAGAATACAGAAGCTATATGAGCTGGAAGGCGTTCGATAATTCATCATGGTTTTGTATTTCTGCCTGTACAGATGAAACACTACAGAGCACTACAGGAACAGGCCAGCACTTACCTGGACCTTGTCTGCTCAGTGTGTGACCTGTCAGACGAAGCCGTTCAAAACGCTGCAAGAGAAATTCAAACCATAAAACAAATGGTAAGGTGGGACATTCAAGAAACAGGATACAGTTTTTTAAAGAGCACAATATTAGCATAAAATGGATTGTTTTAAGTGTACCGTGTTTACTGTTCATATTGTTGTTGTTTCAGATAGAGGAAAGGATGTTGAAAACTCAAGAACTGGCCCAAAGCTGGGAGGAAATCAAGCAGCAGAAGTCAGAGCTCATGAGCCATTTCCAAGATCTAGAGCAGCAGCTCCGGACCCTCAGCAGGAGACCCGCAGAACTTGAGATAAAGATTGCCCAGAACATGCTGGTTCAAGTGCAGGTAGGAAACTGTGGGATGGTTTCACAGAATTTCTTCCTTCTAGATATGTAAAACTCATGACTTGTGAAAAGCTATACAGTATATATGTACCAACTAGAAAGAAGTGTGCTATCAAAATACAAAATTTGGCATCCCTGCAAGAAAATGAAAGATGTTTCCCTTTGCTAAACATACACTTATGTATTTGGGATTTGGAACTAAAAGAGTGCAGGAAGATAGGGGGTGTGAATAATTGAATATAAAGTAGAATATAAAAATGATCATAAGAAAATGAGCTTGTCTTGAAAGGAAATTAGAAACAAATATTCATTGCACTCCTTCTTACTGTCATGGATTGCAGATTGGGTAACGTTTGGCGCATGTTTTTTTTGTGCACTGGCACAATGAAGTAATAACATAATAGATAAGTGGGAAAGACAAATATGAAGAATCTACACAAAAACACAACATTCACAATTTTTAAGTAAAAATATTGAAAGGAACCTCTTTTCCTATAAATAGAAGATCCTACTCAGTGTCCTAATTAATATGAACCTTTTTCTATATTCCTATCAACATATCGCTAAACAAGATAGAGGTTTACTAAATCAAATGGATACAACAAATAGGAAATATCCATGACCTAGAAACCTAGAGTTGTTCTCATAAATGCTTAAATTACCTGGACATGTTCTGCTCTCTGGTCTGTCAAAAGAGGAGTCCTCTCACAGCTGTTTCTTCTAATGCGTTGCTCTTGCTTTTCTATATGTATTCCCATGATCTTTTATACTGTCATGGGTCCTAATGATCATAAGGCATACTGTAGATAAAGTTTGCTTGTGAACTACAGGACACAAATGGCCATTATGTGCAAGTTCATTTAAAACAAAGGACTGTATACATTTTGTTACCCAAAGGGTTGTGGAAGTAAAGAACAAGCTACCCAGTCAAATTGTTGAAACCTTGGCTCCTTTTGAGAGAAGGCTGAATGAGATCCTTGGATCCATTAATATCCATGGAATATCGAATAGGCTAAATGGCTTAAGAACAGGCTAGATGAATTGAATGGTTTATCTCCTTTGTAACAGTTCTTATGTCCTACATTTCCTGTGGCACACTACACTTAATGATTTATGAGCAATTGGCTAAGTCCTAGTTAAAAATTAATAAATACAGTTGCCTGGCCATCTGATTACAATCCTCAGGGATAAGGTACAGAATAAAAAATGCCCAATAAATCTTAAAGAAGGTGATGTTGTTGGGCAGAAATTCAACATTTTGATGATCTGATGATATAGTTTTAACAATAGAAAAATAACAAAGTCGAGTAGAAAATCTAAACTGTTACACACTGCAGATCCACTCAGATTGATAATGAGATGCAAACTATCTGTAAGTTCAGACAATCATTTTGATGAAGTGTATTGAATGTCTATAAGCCTAAAGCATCTGGTTAAAGGGCAGACTGTACAAAGTTATGCCTCTGTTTCTCACAGATGTTTTTAGCTCCGTTTTTAAACTGCTGCTTGTATTAAGGACTGTTTATTGCCTAAATAGGAATTCAGCCAACATCTGCAGACCAAGCAAGGGATCCTCACCAGAATGACAGAGAGTGTGAACAGGCTTACAGAGGGCCAGGAGTCACCAGAGCATACAGAGATTGGTCACCTGAGCAGCAACTGGCTGGAACTCTGTCATCAAGTGAACAAGCTACTCCATCAGCGACAGGAGGATCTACAGAAGACCAGGGACTACCATGACCAGATCAGTGCTGTTGAGGTGATCTTTGACATGGTGTCCAGAGAGTGGGACAACCTGGCCAGGTAACATTGAACATGTATACTTCTGATCCCTTTGCTGAACCATGGCACAATTAATTGTCCAGAAAATGGCACCACTGGTGCTATTTTCTCTAATGTTACCATTAGAAAGTTTTGAATTCCTTTTATCTTTTCAAGACTGAAGTAATTAATGTTTTAACAATGTTAGCTACTTAATTGTTTCTATTATGCTCATTTTTGCTTACTTCTCAGGACCGATGCTGAAAGCACAGCTGAACACTTAGAAGCACTGAAGAAACTTGCAGCTGTCCTTGAAGAGCAGAGGGGCACCCTTGATGACTTGAAAGAGCACAGGCAAAAAGTGATTCACCGCCTGAACTTAGATGATAAGGAGCTGGTAAAGGAGCAGATAGGACACTTTGAGCAGCGCTGGGCTCAGCTGGAGAGTCTGATTGAGAAGAAGATCCAAGATTCAGTGGTCACTTTGGAGGACATGAGCCAGGTGGAGTCTAGGCTGAAAGAGGCTCGGGAGTGGGCTGAGGAGCAACAGCCAGCCTTATCTGAAGCCATGAAAATGAGCCCCCCTCCAGACCTGGCTCAGAGCTTTCTGTTTGACCATCTCAGTATCTGCAGTGAGCTGGAATCCAAGCAGCTGCTCCTTGGTCAGGCCATGACAGATGCAGACAGAGTAATGACTCACCTTGGACTAAATGAACGCCAGAGGCTTCAGCAACTGATCTCAGAAACCCAAACTGAGGTGGAGTCCCTGAGTGCAAAGGTTATCCAGCGGCGAAAGTACCTGAGCAAAGCTTTCACTGAAAGGACACAGTTCCTCCTGGCTGTAAACCAAGCCATCAGCTGGATTCAACAAAACGAGAAGAAGGCTGTAGCAGAAGAGCACATAGCTCTCTTGCCTGATGACCTGAGCAAGCAAGTTAGGACTTGCAGGAATGTTCAGAGCAGCTTGAAAGCCTACCAGACTGAGCTTACATCCTTGTGGTCTCAGGGAAGGGATCTGATGAAAGATGCCACTGAGGATGAAAAGGCTGAAATATTAACTAAGCTGCAGGAGTTGCAGAACATTTTTGAGACTGCTCTTCAGAAGTGTACTCAAAGGCTGCAGGAGCTGGAGAAAGTGCTGGTGTCCAGAAAATACTTCAGAGTGGATCTGGATAAAACTTGCCAGTGGTTGAAACAGGCCGACATTGTAACATTTCCTGAGATTAACCTCATGAATGAAGACACAGAGCTGTATGTGCAACTCGACAAATACCAGAAAATATTAGAGCAGGCTACTGAATATGAAAATCTCCTTTTGATTGTCCAGAGGACAGGTCAGGAAATACTACCCACTCTTAATGAAGTGGACCACTGTTACTTAGATGAAAAGCTCAATGCTCTCCCACAGCAATACAACAGCATTTTAGCTTTGGCTAAAGAAAAGAGAGAGAAAATTCAACAGGCCATTCTGGGGCGCAAGGAATATGCTTCGTTTATCGAAGTCACAAGTAGGGCATTGAAAGAACTGGAGGAGCAATTTTATAATATAGAAAAACATCCCATTAGCCTTCAGCCTGGAGATATTGTGAATTTGCAGGATGAGTATAAAGCTCTCCTCGATGATCTGATGACCTTGGGCTCGGCTGTGAGTGAACTGAATCAGAAGAAAGAAGGCTTCCGCAGTACTGGTCAACCCTGGCTGCCCGAAGAAATGTCTCGGCTTGTGAGCATGTACACTGGACTCAAAAGGCGGACTGAGCAGAAAGTGAGTTCTTTAGATGAAACCTTGGAATCCTTCAAAGAACACGAAGCTATGGCTGTACAACTGGACACACAGCTGAAGGCCATCAAAGAGGAGCTGGTCAAGGTAAATGGAGAGACTCATTTGGCTGAGGAAAAACTAAAAAACTATCACACCCTGGCCTTCAGTCTTCAAGACGCTAGTTCCCTCCTGAAGAGAATGGTAGAACAGCTGGAGAGCCTGTGTCCACAACTTGACCAAGCTGCCTATCACTCCTCCAGTCAGCAGGCCAATGCCTGGCGAGAGGAGCTGCAGTCCTTGCAGTCTGCCATCGGGGAAATGACAGGAGAGTGTGAGAGCAGGTTTGTGCAAAGCAAAGACTTCCAGACTGAGGTCAGACGAACAATGGACTGGCTCCATCAAGTCAGGGAGGAGATGGATGTTCAGGTCAGTCTGGTTGTAAAAGTGGAGAAGATCCAAGAGGAGATCCGAAAACAGCAGATTGTCCAGGAGGAGGTCCAGTCCAGGCTCCGGATTATGGCTGCCTTAAGCAGCAAAGAAAAGCAGAAATACAGTAGTGCCAATGAGCTTGTCCCAGCTGATGTGGATGCCAGTCTGGAGGAGCTGGCAAAGCTACAGACTGATGTTCAGCAAACCCTGGCCACCAAGCAGGCAAGACTAGATTTCTCTTACATTTTTCTAAATACAGTAATGTCATTTAACTCAAATAAGAAGAAATATACTTTTGAGAATTATGTTAGATGGTAATAGTTATATTAGTAATAGTTATTATCTACTGTATTTATAGATTATTCCTCCATATTTATAGAATAATAGCACAGAATAAAAATTCTACATCTTGTGAATCCAAAATAGGAGAAAAATATAATTTCATTATATATAAGTAACCGTATATACTAAGTCACAATATGTTCCTTAATAATATATTTTTCTTATTGTTTATTAAAGGTTTTTTGCTTGTTTGTTTTGTTTTTAAGAACTAATTTGATATTTTATGTTACAGTAAATCCAGCAGGCAGTATAGTAAAGATCTGTTCAGTCTTTTTTTGTCAAATTTCATAAAGTCCATAAGGTTTTGAAACTGACCTCTGGACTATTTTGAACTAATGTGTTGCCCTATTTCCATAAAAGGTGTACCTAGACAGTTAACTAACCTTTTCCAGAATTATTAGCCTTAAAGATAAGATTCAGAACTTTTGTAGTTTTGTTTGACTTGCTAATCTTCTTGACCCTTTTTTGTGCATTAAAAGTACTTTCTCCCCCTTTGTTTCTTCGTTCTTTTCTATTTGTCCTGCTCTTCAGGCGTTCCTCGAGCAGGCCCTTGCCTGTTGTCAGAGCTGCAATTCCTCAGTGCAGTTTGTTAGTGACTGGCTGGAGGATGCCAGTGTTCTTCTACAGGAAGTCAGCTCTGGGCTCGATGTAGAGAACAATGAGGACTCCATCAAGCAGCACAGTGAGTTCCTGGCCACAGAAAAGAACCTTCTTGGCCACCTCCAGGAGTTGGAGGCCTTACTGCCTCAGCTGGAAGGTTTTATTACTGCTGCAGCTAATGAGCAGCTGAGGCAGAGTGTGGCATCCTTACAGCAGAGAGGCGAGGAGGTCAGAAAACAACTGCACTGTCACCAGGATCTATTGCACAGGTACTGCCTGCCTCTTCTTAGCTTGTTTATCAGTTGTATTTTGGGCACGTGAAACAAGTTGCCTTTTAAATAGCTACAACTTAAAAAGCGAAACAATTCTTGAACTAAAATTAGTTGTATCCTACTGTAAAATGCTGCTTGCTTCGTATTAATTACCTTAATTAAATGTAATATTTTGGGGGGTGCTGGTTTGAGGAAATATTTATATTTCACCTATAGATTGCAAATATTTTTTTCTGTTTTCATGTTTGGAAAGTTCAAGTTTTCAGTGTAAAGCTTGGAGTATTTGAGTTTCCCTAGTCTTATGCTATGAATTATCTGGTGCCACTGTGCTGCCAGATGCATGCCTATATTTCTCATTTCCAGTACATCATTTCTGTGTGTGGTGTTTTCAATGCTTTCCTGTGTAGTTCAAAAGGGTCTTTTGGTCTTTTCTGCATTTTAATTGCGGGTCCATAAATCTTCAGGAAAGATTTCTTTGAGTGCAAACTCCAGCCAAAGTTTTTTTTTAATACAATATGGAAGACTATCTTAGTGTTTTGTGAAAATATACTTGGGTTGGCTTGGGTGAGATTATAAACAAAACTTTGGCATGTAGAATGCAGTGACAGTTGTACAGCATAGTATGGGAAAATGCTTCACTGGTACAGGTTTTGATAAAACATTTCTCTAACACCTCCTCTCTCTTCAGCTCTGCATCCCAGTGGCAAGCCTACCACACCGCAAGACAGACTGTCATTGAATTATTGAATGAGGCTGAGAAGAAGCTTACTGAATTTTCTACAGCCAAGGCAGCCACAAGTGAAGAGGCTGAAGAAAAGCTCAAAAGTCACAAAGTAGGAGATTTAGCTTTCAGAATAACTTCTAGTCTTTTTATTTATTCCACAATGCAAAACCAGTGACCAAGATACCTGTGGCACTCATTATCTGTTTGAGAGACTTTACAGAAACATTTACTCTAAAGTCAACTTAAATTACTTTGAATATTCTCTGAATAAGATAAGATCAGATTGCTTTATTGGCCATAAACAATTTCTTGTATTAGGAATTTGTCTTTTCACATACCCCAACTTGCTCTCCATGAGACACACAGACAGGGAGAAAAGCTTGGGGTCAGAGTGCAGGTTCAGCCATTTGTATAGCACCCCTGGAGCAGTTGGGCTTAAGGGCCTTGCTCAGGGTTCCAACAGAGTAGGATTCCTCTGTCAGCCGCAGGATACGAACTGACAGCCTTCCAGCCACAGGGGCAGATCCTTAGCCACAGGGCCATCGCACAGCCTGCAGTACAGTGACCATTACATTCATTCTGTGACCTATCAAATGATTCTTTTGCATCTGAACCAATTTAAGAATGCTGTAGAAAACAAATTGCATACTTATGCAATTAAGAATATTCTGTTTTTATAAATCTATTCTTATACTGCTGGCATTTTAAGCTTTATTAATATTCTAAAACTGTACAAGGGTGGTGAATGTGCATATGAGGCACCATACAAGTTTTAAGCATGAATTTCTTTATATTTTGGCATGTCTGCTTACATTGTGTCTTAAAAAACTGGTAATTATGTTTTATGTTAGTCATTAACTACTAAATCTTCTACAAGAAAAAAAAAATATTTCCTTTTCTTAAATTTGACCATAACCTGCAACATGTATTGTTACAAATATAGAAATTAAGAAAACAGAAAATACCATGCTGGATAATCACTATTTAAAATATCTATAACCCCAATGCCATGAATATCACTGAGTAGTTAGTTTGTATAATACGGGTATACATGATAGTTCTTTATTCTCTGGCACAGTTCTGGTGAAAGAATAAGAAATCTGAGGCAATCTGAGGATAAACAAATATTTACAGTATTAATTATGACTATAACTCAAACCAAATAACGCACAATACCACATACTATACAACATACAAATTACCCTGTTTAGGAAAAGGTGTCTCAGAGGTGCCAACATTCTGACCAACCTGAAAAACCCATATAAATCCATTTAATATCTTCCAATTCAGTAAATGCATCCACTAACCAGAACATTTTGATTCCTTATAATGGGAATTATTCTGGGGATTCCTTATAAAGAAAATCAGGTTTCCCTAAAATAACAGAGGGCACGCTCTCTTAAAGAAGTTGCAAACACTTAGCTAGAATCTGGTCTTTAAGTTTCATTCGACCAAGGTCCTCTTGCCTGGCACACTCCTCCTCTTTTTCCTCCTCGTTTTGTATCTGTGTGTGTGTCCCATGCTTCTGCCTACCCGTCTTTTATCCTGGGTCTCTGACTGATGGGGACTCTTAATGATTCATCAAGGAGTTGAGTAGGGCAAAGAAGATTTGTCTCTCAGACCACTTAACACTGTTTCTAGATCCCCAAGATCAAATGTAAAAATACATTTTGAAAGGTAACATTTCCATTTGGCTAGGCAAAGGTCATGGTTTTTAGAGCGGGTTTGGTGTTTTGTCTTCCCAAGTCCCTGGTCGCCATGGTGAGTGGGTTCCATGAGAAGATCACGGGCCTGGAGGAGCAGGCCTCCCGGCTGGAGCAGGTGGGCAACGACGCCAGCAAGGCTGCCATCAGCCGCTCCATGACCACGGTGTGGCAGCGCTGGACCCGGCTCCGCGGTGTGGCACGAGGCCAGGAGAGGGTCCTGGAGGACAGTGCTCAGGAATGGAGGAGCTTCCGGGATAAGGTTTTTATCACAGCCAACACGAGTTTCCTTTTCTTCAAGCAATATTTCTCAGCGTGTCTGTCTACTTTAAATTGATACACCAACATTTGTCAGTACAGGACTGTACTATTACCGTTTTTTTTTATTTTAAACTTTTTTAATTGCTGCATGTACACTATTGGTATAAGAAATCAACTCACTGGTGACAACAGATCAATTACACAGGAATATGTTTCCTCTGAAAAAAACACAACCAGCAAATACGGCTTGAAATAACTCATACTCTGATGCAATCAAAGGCTGCCTGCCAAACGCATTAGCTTGTTTTCCAGTCTTGTCAAGGCTCCCACACGTCTCATTGTTTTTCAGGATATAAGATCAGGAAGCGGGAACTGTTAGTGATCATTTGACAGTGAACAATATGAACATGATGCAATCCAAAGGCAAATAATGAAATCTTAGTCTTTTGAAAGGATTTAACATTTAACATTGAGTCAAAAGGTGAACAATATGAAACGATCGTTGAATGTTGTTAATGTTGTGCCAGTTTCTCTTACCTTAAATTGAAGCCAGATTAATACATACTACAGCTATTCCCTTTTTTTGTTCTCTGTTGCTTTCATTTTTTTTTACCTCCCATGAGTTCTTTTACTGCGGTTACAAGTCAGAGCACTAGTGGATCCTTCCCTTTCAACCTCCTGGATAAATGGAAAGCTCCGAACCCTGAAGGACTTTTTAGACATGACTAGCAGATGTTTTAGTTTTCCTGCATTTCCAGAAAAGCTATTTAGATCAAGACTGAATTTTATGGTGGCACTGTTTTGCAGTGGTTACCATTGCTGCCTCATAGCGCTGGGACCGACCCTGGATTCAGTTCCCGGGGTGCTGTCTTCATGGAGTTTGTACTGTATGTTCTCCCTGTGCTCACATGGGTTTTCACCAGGCGCCCCAGTTTCCTGCAGCATTCAAAATACATAGTGGGAGGTTAACTGGCTTCGGTAAAAGAAAACTGGCCCTGGTGTGTGCATCTGTGCACCTAAAAAGGATGGATAGGGTGAATTTTAGACTTGGAGAAAACTCCTTTCAGAATAGACTGTGCCCTGTAAGATGAACTCATCTTCTATGTAACAAAAATGTAACACAGCTGCAGTGTCCACTGCTTTTCACAAATATTCCTCAGGCTGAATCTGTTTGAATGGCCTGAGGAAAGAGAGCTGACTGCTCATTCTTCACTGGGGTTGCTTTCTCCCCCTGGGAAGCTCACAGGAAGTGTGTGTATGTTTGTGTGGTCATGTTGCAGATGGAGAAGGCAACCAGCATTGCGGAAGAGCTGCAGGCTCGTGTCCCAGACAGCTCTGTGGAGAAAGCCTCCAAAGCTGCCCTGCAGGGCCTCCTGGAGTACCACGACTCCTTCAGCCAGGAGGTAGAGCGTGAGCACTTGGCCCTTGCCCTGCTGCGCCAGTACGCCCTCAGCTTCCTTCGAGACGTGGCCGTCCCCACGGCCTCGCAGGAAGAGCTGCCCAGCCTGCTGGAAATCAAAGCCATGCAGGACGGCTATGAAAGGTACGGCGGATACCATCCCTAGACATGAATAGACAGTAGACAGTACCACCTTGCAGCCATTTTCATCTAAAGCCACAATCCAAGCCCTCAGGCCCAGAAGAAACTGGTGGACTGTGCAAATTGATTAAAATCAATTTTAATAGATGGATATACAGACGGATGCTAAAACATAATAGTTTTCCTCACTTTTGTAACTCAGCAAGGTGAAACCAATTAAACGTTTGCTGAGTTATGCCCTTAAAAGAGATGCATTGAGTCAAAATGCAAAATTAAACAGAAACCTTTTGCTCTTCAGAAACTAAGCAAATAACAAATTTCACACAATTGCATACCCAATAAGAACTTAATTATGTCAGTGCCTTTTCTCATTTGGGCGCACCAGTTATTACTATTCCTTAAAACCAGAACGATACGGAAATTTAGAATTTAAAAGAGGAAGCTTTTGAAATCAATGTTTTTATTGATTACAGTAATGCCAAACCGTTTTTAAAATTATGCTCTGACGTAGTGTCATGCTCTTTCACCCCACTTGGAAAGCTAACGACTTCCCATTAGTGAGAAAACAGCCTTTGGCCGCTTTGAAGAGCTCTACGTTCTCCTGACAGAACTGCAGGGTCAGCTAGTTAATTCCCAGCATCACCAGGACACCGCTTTAAATGCGAAGCTGTTGCACATCTCCAGCACTGACGGCTGTGTCTGTGGCGTTTGCAGCCTCCTGCAGCAGGTGAGGAAGAGCAGGAAGGTTGTGCTGCAGGAGCTGAAGGAGCGGGAGGAGGTGGAGAAGGAGCTGAACCTGGTGAAGACCTGGATGCAGGATGCGCGAGAGCTCCTGCTCAGCCCCTCGGGCGACGTGGATGCCCTCCTCCAGGAGCTGGAGGTGCTGTGAAGTTTGCTTTTTCTACTGCCGGTCAAAGAAATCAGACAGTTCACTCCGGTTAACTATATACTGTATATATAATTCCAGACTTGTTCCAATGTCTTTGTAATGATTTTTAGACCAGATGCAGTCTGTATCAATGAACACCTCAGAACTGTCAGCAGTTACTCAATAAGCTAAATCACCTACAGTCTTGAATAGTGTAAATTCTTTAAAAAGTAAATTAATACAATTCAGTTTATTCAATACTACTAAAAGAAGTGCCAAATATTAACTTACTTACTTTACTCCTTGCCCTAATGCTGACAGTAGCTCATACTCTGTTGAAACCTATCTACAACCCTAGTCCTACCTCCAGCTGTAATCCTAACTCCTACCCTGACCAGCAGCCAGTAAAGTTCTGCTTTCGTTGCAGTGTTCTGAAAAAGTGAAATTGCGAGGTACCCATAGCGAGGTTCCTTCTGTTCATGTGATGTGATTCTTTGCGTAGGTCCTGCATGGAGAGGTGATTGCCCACCGTCAGAATGTGGAGAAGATAGCCGAGCAGCAGCAGACAAAGTATCTAGATCTGTACACCATCCTCCCGTCGGAGATCTCCGTGCAGCTGGCTGAAGTCACGTTGGCCTTGGGAGCCACTGAGGATCAGGTAACTCTGCCCTCTAGCGAGCCCCTGAACAGACACCTTGTACGTTTAAATGCAATCATTGCCCAAAGCTTTTACAAACTGTTAGCTTTGCAGCATTTGAATATACTTTCAAAATGTATAATAGTGGAAGTTTACTTACAATATACAAAGTGCTTGCTTGTGTTAAGTTTGTGATTTCTTTATCAAATTGGGTCTTTCCCTTCAAAAGTTAATGTGGAGTAGCAGATCACTGATTCACGGTTTAATTTTCTTACTGCCGGCAGTAGAACTTAAGTGTTACTAGGCTGTCTTCCCTTAGAAGAAAAAACTGCTGACTTTTCTACTTCAAAGTCCTTCATTACCAAAACTATCAAAAGATGCATGTCTTTTGACTTTACATGTGGGTGTTTTTTTTTTTGCTTCTCATGAAGTGCCAACTTCCTTTTGTTTGTCCTGTAGAGGGCACTCCAATATTAAAGTTCAATTTAATAGCAAAAGACGACATTCAGTGTTTCCAACTGTTGATGCAAGTCAATGTGAATTAAATTGATTAAACTAAATTAATTCTGTATTGTCTCAATGTTCAAGGTACAAGCCAAAGAGAGAGAAATACAGCAGACACGAGATGTAAAGGAGGACTTCAGCTCAAGAATTCATGAGGTTTCAGAGAAGATGAAGACCATTTCTGTGAAACTTAAAGAAAAAGCAACAGATCTTGTTCAAGCTAAAGAGGAAACAAAGGTAAAGTAGCAATTGATGTGTGCATGAATTTGTGGGAAGCTGTGGACATTTAATTATTTTAAAACCTAACACATTTGTCCTGAGTAAAATCCTCTTGAAATCTCTGTGTTGCATTGCAATATATTCTTAAAAAGAAAGAAAATGTCAAAATCACAAACAGATCATGAGAAGCTTCACAAAATGTGAAATATGATACAATTATTTGTCAATTTTAATTGCACTTACAGTGTATGCAGATTTTTTTTTACAAAACACTGTCCTGGATTTTTGATATTGACTACTGTAGACACATCTACTGTAAGTAAAATAGCAAACTCTATAAATGTTGTATTAGTTAATGTTAATGGATTGATTGAGGAAGTGAAGTAAGAGAGGTTTGAATCAGTATGTGTAGCAGCCATTTATACACAACAAGGATCATGGCTATGTTTGTAAGTTATGTAACAAGGGAAGCCAGCAAGTGAGGTAGTCTACAGCTTTCACATGGAAAGAGAGTGGGTGAGATTTAGGACCCTGGAGGGGACCTACAGTAACTACTAGTTAATGCATCCTAGTGGCACAATAAAGGGGCACTAGTAGCTATGCCAACGGGAAGTCAAAGAGCAGACTGGCTAGGCACTTGTGCCAGCAGTTGTTATAAGTGTTTGGTTTGTGTGAGATGCTGCCTGGCAAAGCACTAGGTGAGCCAGTACCTGCTACAATATTAGTTTTACATCAAGTTGGGTGCTCTGAGACATCATTCCACCATATGCATATATAAATACACAGGAGTCAGGTGCTTCAAGTTAGTGAAAAAGCAAGGAGCTGATGGAGGCTCCAAAATTGTAGCAGACTCGGTTGTGTGACTCAGTGTGTGAGGGGCCTGTTTGTGCCTTGATTCCACGAGTAAAGGGTCTGGGGGTGCTACCAATGTCGAGCCATACTGTAGTTAGCGAGAGGTAGGAACTGGTGTATCACTCAGTCTGGGATACCACAATCAAAGAGCTCAGTGATTAATTAAGTGTATTAAAAATACTTTTTGTTTCAGTGCCTTTGTGATGATTTGGAGAGTTGTGGAATTAAACTCCTTGAGCTGGATGCGTCAGTGCAGGAGTTTGGGGAGCAAAATCCCCTTTTGGGAAAACAACTGAATGATGCCATAGGAAAACTCACTGAGATTCATCATCACACTCAAAGACTGGCAGATTACAAGACTGCTAAACTGAAGAAGGTAAGTTGAGCACTTTTCATATACTGTACCAGCAGGGGTCAGCTACATTATAACTTCAGAGAAAAATATGAATGTTAATCAGTTTTCCACATCAGGTTTGTGTAATGCAAAATGCATTACATATGTCTAATTTAATTGACCTGTTCCATTGTAATTGCTGTTTTATTATTATTATTAGTAGTAGTATTTCTATTATTATTAGTGGTGATGTTAATAATAGGTTCAGGTGTAAATCGACCACATTTTTACTAAATGGCCAGCAATCAGCACGAACAAGACCAAACTCGCGAACCTTATTTTTTTAAAAAGATTGTTACATTCTGACAAAAAAATGGTTGCACTGTGGTGAACCGCAGAAACGCAACCATTATTCTTTGTGAATTTCCTTAAAAACTAAATGTGTTGTACATGGACGGATACTTTGTTTCATTCTTGAAGTGCAACATATTTTGGCGAACCAGCCAGCAGAAGTACGTCATACAGAAAAGACTCCTACTTTCTTAAAGACCTCCTGCCTTAGTTTCATTGGAGAAATAAGGCAAAGTGCCTCCAATTTGAAATGATCTCAAGATGAGCTAACATTTATGAATGATCTTATAGAGAAATACCTCCAGTTGCAGCCCTAAGTGATGAAAAGGGATCAAACAACAATAGTGAGAGCAAAGGGGAGGAAATAAGTTTGCCCACTGTAGTGCCTGAAGTGACTCTCCGAAGAGAATTCAGAATCTGTGGACAGTTTGGGGAAGGAGCACAAAAGGATAAACTCTCCTGTACAAGTCTGGTCAACCTTCGGAAGGGACACTCAGAAACTGAAATTATCGAGGCAGTAATTAAAGCAGTCAGCCCAGGACTTCATCTGAGAGATATGTTGGAGATTAAGAGTAGACCTACCTTACCCATGTTAAGACCCATTCTCAAAGCACACTACATTTGCATAGTAACTAAAGGATTAAATACAGTAGTATTTCTGGGGTTACAATTAAATCAGTCTTGCTCCCTAATCTCAGTCTTAATTTTAATTTTAATGTGTTTTTAGATCCTCCAATAGAAATACAGTACATGGCCTGCAAAGTGTAAATCAGATCACTCATTACTAAGAAATGCTTTACTGTCATCAGTGCCGACTTTAATAAAAAGGCTGTCTGTTAAATAATCTAGTAAAAAACTCAGGATGTCCCACTGAATATTTACTTTTGTTTTCTTCTGTTTTTGCTCTCTAGGCGGCCACACATTTAGATGAGTATAATGAAATGCTCGATTTTATCATGAAGTGGGCAGAGAAAGCAAAGACGCTGGTGAAAAGCAGCGTGGTCTGGAGTTCAGCTTCACACCTCCACGACCAGATAAGGACCTACCAGGTGAATGAAATTTGTGCAACAGCAGTAACAAAATGTGTTTTAACTAGATGCTTAGCTCGTTTTCTGTGTAAGGAAGTCATTTTGTCTACCTCGACATGCTCCTGTGTAACATACAGCATGTTGCAGTCTTCTTGTTCCAAGTACAGAGTATCCTAGATTTTACGGACTAAATCCAAATATCCGTAAAATAGCATCTGTATGAAACCTAAAGTCTGTTAAATAACAAGTAATATTTTGAAGCACAACGCCACCCGTATTTACGTGAAAAACGACAAATTTCGTTACACATTACATACTGTATCATGCATTAGATAATAATAAATAATAAATTACCCACCCTCTTTTAACAAGAAAAAAAACTGAACATTATATAGCTCAGTTATGTTGCGATAGAATGATCTATGTACTAGATATGTGTTACTCACATGTGACTTTGTAACGAATGTCTTCCTGCACTCTGTTTGCCGATGGCAGTCTGTACTGCGCGAGTCCAGAGAGATCCACAGCGACCTGGAGGCCATGGCGGAGAAGGCCGAGTATCTGTCGGAAGTGCTGCACACGGAGGCCATGACCCTGCAGGTGTCTGAGCTGAGCCGGCAGGCCGAGGAGCTGCAGCAGGCCATCCGCACCCGCCTGCAGAACCTGCAGGATGCAGCCAAGGTACTGCCGCTTCCGGGCCGACCGGCCTGACACGTGGTCCGTTCAGCCTACTGGAGGAATCGGGCCCAATCAAACAGTGGTCCTCAAAACCCAATGGCGCCAAAGTCTTAGCAGAAGCTGGCCCTTCACAACCTTTGTCTAGTTCCTGAGCAGGGCCTTCAATTCAAAGGGGATCAAATTAAACAAGGTGTCTGTTTACCAAATGATTTTATGTCATAAGTACTTTTATAATGTATTTTTTTCTAAAGCAACTAGCCTTATGCAGTTTTTTTTAACTCACTGAACCAAAACTGGAGTGTTTCACACATACAAATGTCAATGCTCTGAGAAACTAGAGAACGTGTTAAAAAGAGGTTTAACTTGAGCATGCCCAAAGATTCTAAAGCATCATTTTAAATTATTTCAGCTAGCGCTGCAGTGTTTGCTTTGACTACACAGATCTTGTATTAGGCTTGTAGAACAACATAATTCTTCAGGTTTTTTATCCCTCTTATAGCCTGAAAGACACAGAGGGACACTGTAATCCATACTCAGAGAAATATAGTATTTACTAGAACTGGCTTAATTCTTTATGGAGCTAAATAGAAAATCCAATGTAATGTAAATTTGATAACCTTGGTAGTTTTCCTTCTTCCACATGGAAAGAAACAATATGTTTTTGTGAAAATCACAGAGGAAATATTATATAGACAGCTCAGATGATGAGAGTTTAGCCTGTTTGGGGTGTAGTTTTTTGCAGGATAAAAACAAGGATGCATAAATGATAAAAATATTACCAAAGTAAATGGAAATCATTTTTTATTTTTTGTTCATCAAAGGTGAATAACATTCTAAAGATGTACTAGAAAATAATAAAACAGTAACACAGCAATTTTAAAATTATTTCTGAACACGTTGAACACATTTAGCTAAACTAAACTATATTGTTAGTTACCTTTCCCTGTTGTTGCAAACATCAAGCAATTTCATGAAAAGTGAATGGTGTAATTATTAGTGACCTACATTATAATTGATATGATAGATGGTTAAGTATTACTTAGTTTCCTAGCTTAAATCATAGTCTTTAGTTATTCTTTTTGTGATTCCTTTGGTTATCTTTTTCATGATACATTTGTTTGCATTTGATTATGAATATTATTGGCCTAAAGGGAGAACTCTATAAAAAAAAAAGGTAAGGTAGGCTTGTCACTCCCAAATTCAGTACCTCCTAAATAAACTATTCAGTACTGGCATCAATTTTGCAGAAATGGTGCAGAAAAGAGCAATATTGAATCATTTCTACCTGTTTATGAAACATTTCCACCAATGTGAACGGAAAATATATTACTACACACAAGTTAACATGAAATTCTTTTGAGGAAGTATTCTACACTCATTTAAATGCACTTCATGTCTCTCAGGACATGGAGAGATTTGAGTGTGAAGTGAAAGCCCTGCATGCGGCACTGGAACAGACCCAAATCACCCTGACCTCACCTGAACTGGCCCGCTTGAGCCTGAAGGAGCAACTTGCCCAAAGACAGGTACTGTAAGAACATAATAACATAGCAAGTTTTATGAGAGGAGGACTTCAGGTCTATATACATTATTACAGAGTATACACATCTGCGGTATAAATGAACACACATGAATGAAATACAGCATCTAGTGGAGAGCCGCTGTATCCATTCTTTGATTATTCTGAATTGTATAGAGTGTGGAGTTTTATTTTTACCTGGCTTTGCAGCGCTTGCTGACTGAGATGGAGGGCTTCAAGCAGAAGGTCCATGCGGTGCAGGTGTGTCAGAGTGCCCTGCGGATCCCAGAGGAGGTGGTCACTAGCCTACCGATCTGTCAGACCGCGCTGGGGCTGCAGCAGGAGGCCAGTCAGCTGCAGCACACTGCTATCCAGCAGTGTAACATTCTGCAGGTGAGAGTTCAAAAGGACCACACCTCTGTGTGCCGACCCTGCTGGGTTTATCATATCAGCCAGCAGCCATATCACCCTGCAGTTGCAAATGCACCCTGCACCCTGCAACTGACAACCCACTGAAGCTCAGCAGCTGTGAGCCTGGTCAGTACCTGGGTGGGGGACCTCCTGGGAAAAACTAAGGTTGCTGCTGGAAGAGGTATTAGTGGGGACACTAGGTCTGTGGTCTGTGTGGGTCCTAATGCCCCAGTATAGTGAAGAGGACGTTACACCTTCCTTCAGATGAGATGTAAAACATAGGTCCTGACTCTCTGTGGTCATTAAAAATACCAGTGCATTTCTCGAAAAGAGTAGGGGTGGTACCGTGGTGTCCTGGCTAAATTTCCCCCTGTCCTTTACCAGTTATGGTCTCGTAATAGTCCTCATCTATGAATTGGCTTCATCACTCTGTTCTCTTCCACTCTGATAACTGTGAGCGTTCTGGCGCACTATGGCTGCCGTTGCATCATCCAGGTGGATGCTGCACATTGGTGGTGGTGGAGAGGAGTCCCTATTATCTGTAAAGTGCTGTAAAGTGGAGTGTCTAGAAAAGTGTGATATATGTGTAAGGAATTATTGTAATTATTATTATATTCACCAGTGTAGAAAGTGCACTGCTGTTTGGTTTTCACTGAGGGCTGAAGGTCTTCATGAATAGGCCCCTAAAGTGAAGACGTGCATGGCTGTATTGAGGAGGGGGAGTCTGTGTGTCTGTGCAGGAGGCAGTGGTGCAGTACGAGCAGTATGAGCTGGAGGTGAAGCACCTGCAGCGCCTGATCGAGGAAGCTCACCGCGTCATCCAGGACAGGCCCGTCTCCACCAGCAACATCCAGGAGCTGCAGGCTCAGATCCTTCACCATGAGGTAAACCTGGAAACAGAAGTCTGTCTAAAAAATGTGAGCTTCAAAAACCATCTTGATAACATTCATGACATCTTCTAAAAATATCAATCAAGAATATTTTACATAATAGGATTTACTAACTTGCCCTTTTGCTTTTAAATCGTTTTACTATTTATACACTGAAAATTATTTTAAAATGCAGTCCACCAAATTTGCAAATGAATGATTTAGAGATTAAGAAGAGATCTCGGGAGAGATTTGAGGTTAAAGCAGAGGTACAATGTGGTGAGAATTTTGATTTTTTTATTAAAGGATTCAAGTACAGTATGTATGTATTTCACAAGGATCATCTTTCAGAGTGTGTTTTCAGATAAAGCAGTCAATATACTGTCATTTATGGGAATATCTCATGTACATTAGTAAGCTAAAGCAATTTCACAATGCAAAAAATTAGAAACACCTAAAAAGACCTTTACATATACAGTACTGTACTGACTATACAGTAGTTGAGCAACCAGAGACAACTGACCTTTCTTTATTCACATTCCCATGATTCATAGTGACTGCCTAATCTTAAAAAGAGCCAACTTGACCACACTGTTGAGCCTTAATAATGGAAACAGCTGTCCATGGCTAAAACTTCTAAGTCTGTTTAGGTGGTTCATTAATATATATGCAATGTTTAGACTAAAACAGTTTTACTGTAGAAAAGAAAACATGAACCTCTTGTTTTTGTTCAAAATTCCCAAATGAAATTTTTAATATCTCAGGAGTCTTAGTTTACATATTTTGTTGGAGGTATAAGAGAACTGGAAATTGACAAAAAATAATAGTTACCAAATAGTAACTAAATATTAGGTGACATTTTAGTTTCGTACTAAGTCCTTTTACCATTGTAATTTACTTAATCAGAAAGCTTTCAATACATTTTCAAAATTAAGTATTTACTGGGGTTCAGCAAATACTCATGTATCACATTGTTTTTCGTCATGTATTTGTCATTTCTTGTAGCATCTCTGCTGATGTAGTGTACTGTCTCTGAAGAGCTATTCTGGAGAGCTAGTTCTTGCATTTGATGTGAAACTGTTGAGAATGTATTGCAGTAAGATGGGTCTTAGGTAGAGTTTAGGCTCTGTAGCTGAGCAGTGCATTTTTTACAGTTTCAGTCATCACATGACCTAATTACAAAGGCATTGGCCATCTGGGGATAGAGGGGAGTGGGGGGTTGGGCCTGCAGGACAGAGTCTAGCTCAGCTGAACTCGTACACAGGAGTGTCAGGGCTGCTATTTCCAGCTCTTTTGTTATGAAGAATCTTCTAGAGGAGGGCAGCAGACAAAACCAAGCTTCCTGCAGCTGGTCTGCCTCTGCTTCTCTGCTTTATGGTTGGACTGCCGCAGTGGAATTTCTGTTCCGCCTCTGTGCCGAACCTCACAGCCTGACATCCTGTCTGCAGTGGGAGTCCCGAGACACTGCTGCTGGTGCAGTTTGTGTCAGAGCTCTGTCTGCGATCTCATTGGTCTGACTGCGCTTTGATACAACGGCAAAGCTCGCGCTTTTCCATAAACAGAAAGATGAAATCCTACTCCTCCTAGTTTGTGCGGTACTGTGTCCTTGCTTATTGATTTGTTTTGGGTTTTTTTCCCCCTGCTTAGAGCTTCAGGCAGTCTTTTGTTTCTGGTGCTCTCTGCCATCTCTCTACTGACTAACAAAATGTTTTCACAGGAGCTAGCCCAGAAGATTAAAGGTTACCAGGAGCAGATCGCCTCCCTGAATTCCAAATGCAAGATGCTGACAATGAAAGCCAAGCATGCCACAATGCTGCTGACTGTCACAGAGGTGGAAGGGCTGTCTGAAGGCCTTGACGAGCTGGATGCTGAGGTCCTCTCCAAACACCCTGCTACTCACCCCTCTGTGGTGATGGTAAGAGCCGTGGCCTGTGGCTGCCCTGGTAACCCAGTGCCTTTTTTTGTGTTTAACTGAAGAACAGGCCTCACACGCTCTTAACTCTATACTCCTATGACAGCCTACTGCTCATCACCTGGGCTTGCCAGGAACTTCACTAATCAAACTGTAGTTTGCTGCCTGTTTTCATATCGGTTCTGCTTCAGTGAAGCTTAATGTAAAGTTACCTGCACTTTTCATTTTTGGTAAGAATATGCTGTATATATGAATATATTTTTGTTGTGGCAGTAATAGAGCCCTCACTCGGAATGACAACAAATTTATGGTGTAATATGGTGGAGGAGCAAATTACAGCAAAAAGTGTCAGGGAAACAATCCATTTCAGCGGTTCTTTCTGTTTCTCACAGAATTTTAGAAACTCGGTGGAGGTGTAGCACTGTCATACTGATTTAATCACTAAAATCTTTTTTAAAGGCACAACTATTTATTTGACTGATGCTTTTATTTGGAGTGGCTTACAGTTGTACCTACTGTATGTAAAGAAGCAATAAGAGTGAAATACCTTACTTGAGACTATTTATGGGACTTGAAGATTGTTTCAGTCAGCATTTCAGGTTTTAAAATTAAAACTTTTGGCCAGATTGGGTTTGATCTTCGACTTAAACTGAATTTCTTTACTTCAGTAGAACATGGAGGCAAACATTCCATTTAATGTAAGTCTGTAAAACTTACAGACTTTGTGCCTTTTCAATTACAATTTTCTTATATAAATGGTACCCTTCACTATTTCAATTAGACTAAACTCTTAAAATGTTTAATAACATTGTCCACAAAGCAGGTTTTTATGTAGTGTTCTCCACATAATTATGCTGTGACAGTCTACATATCTTCATAAGGAGATTTAGACATTGTGCTTGGTGTCTTTTAATTAAAAAAAAAATTCTCATCTTGAAAATGCTTCAGAAAACATATACAGTTGCCAATATTTTTCTGATACTGCGCTTTTAATAAACACAGTCTTATTTGGTTATATCTCTGATCTTTCTGTCCGTCTTCCCCTCTGGTGGTTGGTGTACTCACTCTCTCCTAACCTGCCCTCTTGTGTGTCAGATGACCGCTGGTCGCTGCCACACACTCCTCTCGCCTGTCACAGAGGAGTCTGGGGAAGAGGGAACCAACAGTGAGATTTCCTCCCCACCTGCCTGTCGCTCCCCTTCACCTGTGGCTAACAATGATGCTTCCGTTAACCAGGTACCACCATCTGGGCTCTCGCTGCACATGTCCTGGAGGTTTCTGCATGGAAGTAGGCCTTAGGGTTAAATTTAAGCCATACTGTATGTTTTAGAATTCAAGCCTTGTGACTTAATGCTAATATAGCATGAGACTGAAAAACCTGGGTTTGTTTTTGTAATCGAGGAAGCATTTGCCTCCTGTGCAAATTAAGACTCCAAATTAAACATGCCTTTCTGTCTTTGACGGGTTGAACACCTGTCAGATTTTCAGATTTTTATTTTTCTATTAGTGGAATTACAAATGTAGCTTTAGCAACTCCTGGAAACTAGAACGAAAGGATTAAGATCTGGCACAGTAGATTGTTGTATTACTGCAGCAATATAACAGATATTGTAAGATACGCTTCTTTTTATTCTAATTTACATAGGTATTCAGAGGGATACACAATTTTAATTTTATGTAAGATTTCAAAAATTAATATATCTTTTTATGCAATTGTGCAGCCAGTATTTGAAGATGTGTTCCATGCAAAACCCTGCTAAAGCAACATGTTTTAACAAAGATAATGACGAAAATGCTTCAAACAAGTACTTACAGGTTTTTCACTCTTAGGACAACCCCTATAAACATATTCTTGGTCTTTGCAGGTGATTTTTTTTTTCAAAACCATTCTTTATTCATAATATACTTTAAACATTTCAACTTCTAACACTTAAAAGTCTTTTAAAAATCATGCATCAAACAAAATTAAAACTTAACCTTCATCTTCATAAGCATCATCAGCGTATAGCATCTTCTCTTTATGCTGTGTGCAGGCCTAACTGTCTACTGAGGTAATGTGGAAAAAAATGGGATGCATGTTTATTCTTTTAAGGATACTTTCTATTTGAAATAAAGTAAATAATAATGCAACAATAACAAAATAAAACTGAATTTGTGCAGATAAAACTGTGCTGCCTTTGACTCTAATGCAGAGTTCTAAGCCAGTTTTGAGGCATTTTAATCTTGCAGTGCCTTCATAAATACACGATCCTGAAATCTCTCAAGGATTAAAGCAAACAGTCAGAAAAATCTGCTGTATGTCATAATTGCCACAAATGTTCATTTTGCTATTTTTTATTTGTAGTGCATTTTGGTCCAAAACAGTGTACAGTATGCAGTATACTGTATATATATAGTAAATGAAATTTATGTACTTTGACCATTGATATATTCACTTTATGTTTTATTATTTATATAAAGCTTGAGTGATTATAGAGCCAGCTTGAAGTGTGGGTCAGCGGCTGAACTGATGCTTAAAGTACAAATGTTTTACTTAATATTGTTAGTTTCTGTTCTAATCTTTCCAATCAGAGCTCTGGCGTTGACTAGAATTTCTTCACCCTTTCATTTCTCAGATGGTAATTCTCACATAAAAGGAGATGAGAGTACCTTGTCTAAACCGATACCATCACTTCTTTCTAGAAACAGCAGGATGAAACCCTCCGATCAATTAGCTATCAATAACCAAACAAACTAGATGGGCCAGAGATATGCATTCATTAAGTTCCATGCACTCATCTGGAAAATGTATCTTGCTCTGTAACAGCCATTGAGCACTTCCACCTGTACATGTGATCTGTGTACATGAGTGTGGCTCAATTACAAACGCAAATATTTTCTGGTAGTTTTTTTAACTTAAAACAAAAACACACTGGAACAGTCTCTTACTATGGAAGCACATTGCAACGGAAGCACATTGCTGCCACCAAGGAAAAATAAAATCCTCACCCTTATCTCGTAATTCAGAAAAATTCTCATAATTATGACTTAGTTATTCTCGTGTACTTCATGTGCTCACACGATAGCACGATTGTCGTATAATACCTATATTAAGTAGGTAGCTACGTCAGCATGCGTAGGCTGCAAAGGAACATGTTAAAGGTTTATTCCATGCTTCAAGAGAAGAAAGAAAAGGCAATGTTTTGGCTGTGAGGGCTTCACAGTCGAAATGTTGTTACTTTTTTTTCTCTTGATTTCATGCTTTTTTCTCTATTTATTCCAAGTTTATTTTATGCTGAATAAATTAATAAATTAAAAGTTTGTTCCATGCTAAAAAGAGAAAAAAGTAACAACATTTCGGCTGTGAAGCCCTCACAGCCAAAACGTGTTTCTTTTCTTCACTTTTCAGCATGGAATAAACCTTTAATTTATTCCTTTAATACTATAGCACTTTCGGGTTCTCGTGGGTTTGTGCCCTCACGGCTCCCACCTCAGGTCGGCCCTCTGCCGCTGGGGCTCGAACCCGGGTCTCCGGCATCACTCAACAGGGAACCAGCCAGCTGAGCTAAAGGGAGATCTCCCCCCAGCCCAGCGGCTGAAGTCCCTGCTATTTACAGGGAAGGGCGGTGACGTCGCCGCGCTGCAACCAGCTCGCACAACCTGTAATATTGGCCGTATCTGTTACAATACTTATATCGCTACGTGTGGACTTGCAGTTTTAAGCAGTGGAAGTGATTGTTCATAACGGAACCATCAGTGCTTTGATCTCTAAATCCCACAAAACTGGTCCTCATGCTTTTAATGATTCTGTTGATTTTGCTAAAAATTGCAAGATTCCATTATGGCTAAACCCCAGTCGAAATCTGTACAAATTCTGCAGCGCTGGACACAATCATTAAATCGAAAGTGCCAGCCAAATTCACCGTAGCTTCTACATGTGTTCAGTGCACAGCGTAACAGGTTGTACATACACTGACGTAAGCATTGCTATCTCGTAATTACGAGATAAGGGGGCAAATGTTTTTACACTTAGTGGCAGCAATGTAACGATGCAACGTGATACGCATCTTGTAATTACGAGATAACGAATAATCTCGTTAGTGGCTTCCATACATTGCTGCCACTAAGGGAAAAAAAATCACCCCCTTATCTCGTAATTATGAGATAGTTTTTTGTAATTACAAGTTGGCAATGCTTACGTCAGTGTTTGTACAACCTGTTACGCTGTGCACTGAACACATGTAGAAGCTACGGTGAATTTAGAGATCAAAGCAATGATGCACATGCAATCACTTCCACTGCTTAAAACTGTAAGTCCACACGTAGCGATGTAGGTATTGTAACAGACATGGGTGACATTACAGGTTGTGCGAGCCAGTTGCCAGCACAGTGACGTCACCACCGTTCCCTGTGAGTAGCAGGGACCTCAACCGCCGGGCTGAGGGGAGATCTCCCTTTAGCACAGCTGACTGGCTCCCTGTTGAGTGATGCCGAAGACCCGGTTTCGAGCCCTAGCAGTGGAGGGCCGACCTGAGGCGGGAGCCGCGAAGGCACAAACCCACGAGAACCTGAAAGCGCTATAGTATTAAAGGAATAAATTAAAGGTTTATTACATGCTAAAAAGAGAAATAAAGAGACAACGTTTTGGCTGTGAGGGCTTCACAGACGAAATGTTGTTTCTTTTTTTTAACCTTTTCAGCATGGAATAAATAAAGAGGAAAAAAAGTAACAACATTTTGGCTGTGAAGCCCTCACAGCCAAAACGTTGTTTCTTTTCTTCTCTTTTCAGCATGGAATAAACCTTTAACGTGTTTCTTTGCAGCCTACGCATGCTGATGTAGCTACAGTACCTACTTAATATAGGTATTATACAACAATTGTGCTATAACGTGAGCACATAAAATACATGAGAATTACTAAGTCATATTTCCGAGATAATTTTCTCTTAATTATGAGATAAGGGTGAGGATTTTTTTTCCTTAGTGGCAGCAATGCGCTTCCGTATTTTACTTTTTAAACTGTTTCTAAAGATTTTATCCTTCTGAAAATAGTGATAAAAATGGATCAGGTGCACATGAATGACTTACTTAAGATACTGTAGCTACCACTTACCCTTCACAGACTTTTTGCCACAGATGAATTGATGGGACTTTTGTTTTGACTCTTGATATTTAAGATCTTGCTCTACATACTCTATGATCTCAGCTTGTTGAAGTACTTGAATAAAAAAAAATTCAACTTCAGTAGTCTGAGAATATCTTGGTTTTACATACTGCAAGCTATAAAACTAAATTTGAGAAAAATCTAAGCATCCACCTTGCTATGAGAAATTAGGTGAACAGAGCAGATACAATCATGTTCCATTGTCCTAATGTGCAAACATAGAAACTTAGTGATTAGGCATGATTTACAGGCTGTGTTAAATACAAATTTAGATGAAATGCATAGAACGAAAGCCTCTCTTCTACAGTTGTTCATCTGAAAGTGCAGTGCTGTGCTTCATGCTTATAGGACATTATTTATTGTCAAGCATTATCTGCTGAACAGTTGCAGACAGCAGCTGGTAAGATTCAGCCCAGCAAAGTACCTCCGCCGGAGCTGTACGAGGCAGGACTGGAGTCTGCTGCTGTTGCCAATCTGGACGACCTGCAGCGCTCATGGGAGACCCTGAAGAATGTGGTAAGTGACCTGAACAGACTCCAGAGCCTGTCATTGAAGAGACAAACCTTGATGTGATCTATGATATCATGGCTTTGGTCTAACTCTTTTATTCACATCTCTATGAATAATCCCATGTTTGTGTCACTACTTTTTTGACAACTGCATGTAATTCAATTTCCTCACTGCAGTACAAGACAAGACTCCTACGCAGTTTTCTGAACATTTATAAATGATTTTGGGGAAAATAATCTGTACAGCATAACAGAAAATTAGTACAGTATGATTAACTTCGAGGTATTAGATTTCCCTTACTTAATCTATTACTCTTGTTCAGATATATTTAAAACCACAAATCACTTGGCAAACGAAAAACAGTTCAAGTTCCCAAATTCAAAATTATAGAGACAAGTTGTCTCTAAATGGCCCTGGCCCTGATCACAATCAAAGTCTTGTTTTTCTGCAGTTCTGTTAAAGTGAGCTTCCGACATCTTTTCATCTGACAGATTGAAAGGGTATTTGATTTTAGCTTTGCTGTTTTCAGATCAGTGAAAAGCAGAGGACTTTGTACGAAGCTCTCGAGCGACAGCAGAAGTACCAGGATTCACTTCAATCAATCTCTACCAAGATGGAATCTGTTGAAGTCAAGCTCAATGAAGCACTGGAGGATGACAAGACTCCAGAGAGCCAGATGGCTGCCCATCAGGTGATACATCAGTATTGTTTTCCTATTATATATGATATTGTTACACTAAAGTAATGAACTCCGTCAAACTTCAAAAAGTCATACTTCATTCCAAAATCTTTTAAAACAGACTTGTCCTGCAGGATGATAAAGTACTGTAGACTAATTACTTGTGTTAGTGTACATGCTTTTCTCAGACTATGACAGAATGATCCCCATCTACAGATTATGGCAAAGTGATGTTTTCTTTGAAAATAAAGCATTTATCTGAAGCAAGGCTTCATGAGAATATGCAGTCTATTTGGATGACGTCATTCCTCCAGGATGTCAAGAGTACACAAATATTCTCTGTAAAACAGCTAGGCATTTGTTGTAGAGAGTTGGATGGGTTTTTCAGATCTACAAATGAGGTAATTTGAGCATGATATGAAAATTCCAGGGGTTCAAAATCATTGTGCTACATAACACATAATCATACTTATGAGGAACAAGTAAAGGTTTATTCCATGCTGAAAAGACAAACAAAGAAACACAATGATTCCGCTGTGGAGCCTTCTTCGGGTGTAGAAGGCTCCGCAGCGGAAACGGGTCCACACCCGAAGAAGGCTCCACAAGGCTCCTGTATTCTTTGAAAAAGTGTGTTTGTTCAGACAACTTTCAGATTGAGCTCATCTCTCTAGCAAGGCATAACTCCAGGTCCCGTAGTATGTAATATTCTATAAAATTCTCTTAATTTATGTAGTTAACTTTTTGGCATTGTGCAATATGGTTTAGGCATACTGTATAAGATTTCATACTGCAATTAAATAAAATCTGGTTTATCTATCAATTTAAAAGTGTGTGCTAGCCTATACTTTTTGATTTTCAACCAGTTATCCAATTTTTATTTGACTGAAGAACTTAATTCTCACTCACCCTGGGCCTTCCTTTAATCTCCTATATGTAATTAAGTGAAAATAAATTTAAAAAAGCATTTCTACGGTCTGCAGATAATGTTACCACAGAAACAGAAATGTTTTCAAACATAATATAGGAAACATCATTAGGTCCGGTTTAGTTACGTTGGATGAAGTTATTTGTCACTAATTCCTTTTATGGTTTTAAAGAAAGCCTCTTGTAAGGTCTTTTTGCACTACAAGAGTTTTACTAAAGAAACTTGTATTTGAAAGAAGTGTTGGCATCGATCTTGTTTCACAATTTCTTGAAGAATTTAATAGGATAAGACTCATATCCCAATGTTCCATAAACATCCATATCCATTAATGGATAAGTACATTCCCTATAAAATAAACCTACTATTTTATCATCCTATCCATTTTGCAAGGTATTGAGAAACGTACAGTGTCATTAATACACAAAAATCCGTTACGGTTACCTGTATATATATCAGTTTTACAACAGTTTAATCTAGCTGGAATCCTCTCTGTTTTAACACATTTTTTTTCTTCTTTAACTGGCTCTATCATGCGCAGGCCCTAATGGACGAGATCTTGATGCTTCAGGATGAGATCAATGAGCTGCAGACGTGCTTTGCTGAGGAGCTGGTGGCTGACAATATGGACACGGATACTGCTGACCAGCTGGCATTGCAGTCCACGCTGACCGTGCTGGCTGAGAGAATGGCCACCATCCGCATGAAGGCATCAGGAAAACGTCAGCTTCTTGAGGTGATGTTTCATTCAAAATCTGGGATTTATTTATGTTTTTGACTGATTCAGATTTTTGTTCCTGTCTATATTGTAAAAGTCTCGTGTCTTTTATTGCCTCTTATCTCTTTAACTTGTCAGAGCCCTCTTCAGAATAATGCATACAGGAGTCTCTGGCAATGCTGTGATTTAGGCTGATATTATGAGGAATAAGCAGAATTCTGATAATGGCTGTTTTTTTCACTTTGGCATTTTGGCATTACTGTTTTACAGAGACAAATTCCACACTGGGTCAGAAAAAGAAGTGGTAGAAATTTTTTTATAGCAATTATTATTGTACCTCATGTTTTTAACAAGTCTACGCACCTCGTGTTTGTGTTTCTCTTTCTTTTTTAAAAAAAAAATTATTTTATTTTAACATGCCAAGTGTGAAGACTACAACGATATCTGTTGAAACAATGTCAAAATAAGCACCATCTAAATAAGAAACGAACAGTTAAATAGTATACACTCAGGCATTGTTGAAGAGGAAAGTGAGGAACTCTCTTCATATGAACCTAGTATTTTACACAGTGACATCACTGACTGGGCAGCCCTCCTATCCTTGAAGCCCCTCGATGAGTTGACTCAGCATTGTGGCACACGTCTGAGGAAATGAGTCAAACATTCTGGAAAAGGCTGCACACAGTGGTCTCATAACTAGACATACTGCGAGCTTCCTTAGTCTTTTACCACGTTTTCAGTGTTTGGAAGATCAAAGAACACACAGAGAACTGAAATCTTTCTGCCCATATATTTTAGCACAGAACCTCTCTGTGGTAAGAAAGCCTGAGTAATTTATCACAGTGTCTCTGACAAATGTAGTCTTGGGTAAATGATTTGAAATGAAAACTGTTTTGCTATTTTATAGCTACAGTAGCACTGAGTCACAAGGATAAACAGGTATGAAACACTTTGCACTCTGTATAAACCCTATCAAGTTTTGTTATCCTCCTCTTGGGTTACCTTGAGTTAAGGTGTTGTTGCCATGCGGAGCAGGAGTGGTCTCCGTGCTCATGGAGTGTATTGGTGTGCAGGAACGGCTCAATGAGCAGCTGGAGGAGCAGAGACAGGAGCAGGCCCTGCAGCGGTACCACAGCGAGGCAGATGAGCTGGACCACTGGCTGCTCAGCACTCGGGCCTCTCTGACCACAGCTCTGCGGCCCAACCAGGAGACGATGGACATGGAGGAGCAGCTCACTGACTGCCAGGTAATACAGGGGGGTGGGGAACAGCTTTGGAATAGGATTCTAAATGCTGCTGTATCTTTTTTTATAGTTTTGAATCAGTTTCCCATTGAGATGTATTGATGAATCATTGAATCATCATGTAGACCCTAATTTTGTTAGCCATTTAGAAGGCTGACATTTACAGCCTTCTAAATGACTATCAAAATCAGCCAGAATTGTGCTGTCTGGAATATTGTAGTTCTTTGTTATTCAATTACTAATTGTGTAATGATTTTAAAAAATAATGTCCACTGAACGAATAAGAGTAAGAAAGAGCTTAAAAGAATGAATATAACAAAGGGGAATTATGAGAGAAAGAGGGATAAAAGAATTACTACAGCAAAATATTACCTACAGTTAAGGATCTGGATTTTCAGATTGCATCCAATTTGACCTAGTTCACTTCCACCTCTACTTCCCAGAGAGGCTTAAATAGGCAGAAATTTTGAAAACTCGCATGCACTTGTTCATGTGAAAACGTGATATTTTATATATTAGTATGATAAACGACATTTTAAAACGTATTTGAACATAAGACAAACAAACGAAAACAATAAGCAGAAACATCTTAAAATATTTTTAATAGAATTTTCTTCCAAGTTTCCTGTGTATTCTGAAAGTCAGCAGTTGAAAAGCGATTCAGGGCTCCCTCTGATTTGACCCCTCTGGCTTTGTGATGGTCTCGCACAGCCTGCATTCCTTCTTACTGCCCAGCTTTGTACACCACCCAATAGTTGCCAAGGGAAATAACCTCTTTTGTTTCCAGATGAGCCGCTCACAGAGCTTGAGGAAATTTGACATTTGTCCCGCTTTGCTGGTCTCCTGACATCTGAAGTAAAGTCTTCACTAGAACAGATGATGCGGTGAATCCACACTGTAGGGAGTAAACAAAAATATTAGTTAAGACAAGCAAGCTCTTCAGGAGGCTGGACTGTTAAGCGGCTGTTGAGTCTTAAGAAGATTATGCGTATGTTTCTGAGTTCCTGTGGCCTATTCAGCACGAGTCCGGGTCGCTAGGGATAGCGACATGAGCTAATCAATGGATTGCTAGTCCTGGATGGTGGAAGGCGGGGGGGAGGATAGACGAAGTGCATATCCTAGCAAAAGGCTGGTGCAGATCAGGGGAAGGACCGTGCTGGTTGCGTGCCTGTGAATGATCTGTTCGAGGCCATTATGCGGGGATGTCATGGTTCAGACTCTGAATGAATAAGGCAGTTGGATCTTTGTAGCAACACTTGTTGCTGAAACACAGCCCTGACTGTCGGGCTTATCTTCACTTTTCTTTATTTTTATTTCTGCATTTTGTTTTTTTTTTCCCCCATCTCGTATATCGTTTGTTTGTTGTTGTTTTTTTCAAAAGAAGGGAATACAATGGACTTCTTTTAAAGACGTACAATAGAAGTCTGCCAGCATAGGATGCGAGGAGCCCAGTGTTTAGTGAGCTTATCAGATGGGGCCGAGGTAGGCCCCAGACCGCCCTTCCGCTGAAGCTGACTTGAGTGACCCGGCGAACGGCAGGTGGCGGCGGGGGCTGGCGGCGGCATGTTTGAGTTTGCGTCTCTGTTCCTGCTGCTGCAGAACATGCTCCTGGAGATTGAGCAGAAGGTGCTGTCCCTGTCGGAGCTGTCGGTGCACAGCGAGAGCCTACTGCTGGAGGGGAAAGCGCACACCCGGGATGAAGCCGAGCAGCTCGCCCTGAAGCTCCGCACCCTGAAGGCCAGCCTGCTGGAACTGCAGAGGATGCTGCAGGACAAGCAGATCAACATCCAAGTAAGCCCTCCGTCCTCCCCCTTGCCCGTCCCTGGCAGTGCACCCTTCAGCATAGTTCGAGACGCCCAGGCTCTCTCTTTCAGCCTTGGAGATTATTCCTGAATCTCCATACAGCACCACAAACCACAAACTGCGGTTGCAGTGGATAGCGTCAGGAGATATTGTGTATCGTTTTGCACATTTCTGTGGGCTGTGCTTTTCTATATATTTGTAGAGATTGCAATAACAATTTGCAGAAGTGTAAGAGCTCCTTTTCTTCTGTTTTTGGACATGAGAGATGTTTTATTTGCATTTATATACATTGTTTATGTTTTGGTTGCGTTCTTACATAACTTTATAACCTAGTTTTTTTTCTTCTCTGACTGGATCAAACTGAGTGAAATGTGGTGCTGTTTGAAGAGCTGTGAAGTTTTGTCCTTACTTTTTGCAAGCTCAACACGTTAAGTAATTCCTGGCAGACTTGTACATTTCTGCAACACAGTGCACATCGTAATATGAATCCACTGTTGAGTTCACCATATTGCCATGAGTGTTTTAAAAATGACTGATATATCATTTTAGGCTTACACGTCTAAAAGTTCCAGTCTCTGATGCTATGATAAATAATAGCAAAAACTAAAGCTGTCTTTTCCAAAACAGAAAAAAATACAGTATACTGCATATACAAGATGCCTGCTGAATTTTGCTAGAATTTTACTTTGCTGAATTCATACTGAAGAAACTCTTGTTCTATAAACAGAAGTATAAGCTTTAGCACATCAAAAGATTAGGCACTTAGTGTAGAATCACTAAGAAGGATCATCTTTCTATTCTTATGAAAGTATTCCATTGTGACTGAACAATTGGAACACCTGTCTCGTACTGTAGTTGTACAGTGTCTGCAGCGTAGAAGTATTCAGTATTCAACAAATAGAAACAAGTTAAACAGTAAATACTGTGTAAGTAAATGATAAATATCTAATACATAAACCAGCAGAAGCTGGCATTTATTTTCTTTCAGCCACAGCTAGAGGAAAAGAGTTCATACACAGATCTTGCATGATTTGCTTTGCAAGGGTTCTAATGTTGTTCTTATAGTACTGAATTATGATGGTGATTAATCACCGTATGTATTTGACAAAGTATGAATTCTTTTTACATCAATAAAGATGCTGTACTTCATCTATGCCAGTTAATTGTTATTTGTAAATGTAATTGGTGCTCATCTAGATACAGTAGGTGAAAGCTAATAACACTGTAGGTACTGTAGTTATGCTCATCATCTGTTTGCATTCCCCCTGTTTGTTCTCCAGGCCACTGTTGTATGGGAAGAGCTGAAAGCATCTCAGAGACTGCATGTAATGTGTCTGCTTCTTGGTTTTCACTTGTTATGATAGAAATCGTCTGCAGTTCTTTGCTGCTTCCCTTCACGGGTGCTGTGCAAATGAATGTCTGTGATTGAACACAAAGGCCATCCTGGAGATGATCAGCTTGCTTTAGTTTAGGGAAGACACCTTGCAATCGATTACTAAAGTGTGGTCTTAAAGCTGTTAGCTCTTTAACACAGTAGACAGTACATCTATATGAAAATTCTTTTTCTTGGATGAGATAATAGTAAATAATTAGTTCCTATTAAATGCCTTACTTCACTTTGTTTCATTAGAATTTTTTTTTCTAAATTCATTACTTGAAGTATAATCACTTTCAATATACTGGTGGTTAATGCTTCTGCATACAGTAGATGTCGGGTCCTGGGTTCAGTTCCAAACTAGACACCTATTGTGTGGAGTTTGCATGTTTGTATTCAATTTCTTCAGGTGCTTTTATTTTCTCCCACCTCCCAAAGACATGCTGGCTAGATTAATGGGCGTTTGTGCGTGCAGACTTACAGTACACATCCTGACCAGTTCTGTCCAGTGTGTGATCCTGCCTTGCTGCTCTGTCTTCCAGAGTAGGATCTGGGTCAACACCTACCATGAATAAGCTGTTTTCTAATAATGAATGGATGTATTTCTTATAGTGTATTTGCTTGGTCGTATTACAGGTAGAGTATTGCCATTTATCTGTTAACTGAAACCTAGGATTTAAAGTTAATCCCTGTAATTCCAAACTCTACAACAGCTGAAACATCAGATGTTCTCTAACACAAAGTTTTATATCCTATTCTATAATTAGATCACATTTCCAAGAATTTGCTCTCTTTGGTTGCTATACATGAAAACACAAACCGTCAGTGGCCTATTATAGGATCACTTAATAAAACACCTACTGCTCCTTCATTTCATGTATTAAAAAGCTTTTTATACTTAAAAACAGGATTAAAAAATCTCATCATTGCCTGATAGTACTTCAGTTAGGTGGGTAAAATAGTTTTTCTGCAAAATGTTATGAGAAAAGATATTCTTTTCTTGTGCTTTCCAGTGTTGACAGTGATCATGAAATGGATGGCCTTTATTAGATTCTCCAATCGAATTGCTAATCTGAGTTCTTCCTTTGTGAGATGCCCTCTTCTGTAAAACCCGGGGTCTTTTTTCCTATGTGTCATACCAGACAAAATATGCATTTTATTCCTCAGACTGGCTGTTTCAATAAAAACAGTTATATTGGCAGCCATGCAGTGTAATTAGATACTAGTCTGCATTTTCCAAGCTAGACATCTCACATTCATCAGATTTGTGCTGCTGTTTGTGGAGCAAGAAAAGCAGAACACAACCAAAAATTCTAAGCACATTTTTGATAGAACTTATCTTGATGATTTGAAGGCAAATATGTAAAAAGAATGGCACACGCTGGTTTGAGGAAGGAATGGTTTATTTTGTCGCGACTTAGATGTGCTTTGTGGGAAAAAAAAATGCTTTCCAGATTTATAAAAGATAAACAGGCCCTCCTGCTCATCAGTTGTGCCTGTTCCCAGCAGGGCTCTCTGCAGGAGAAGGAGGACAGTGAGCCGGACTCTGCCCTGTCTCAAAGCCCCAGTGTCCAAGACTGGTTGATCCAGGCCAGGACCACTCGCTCCCAGCAGTACCAGGACAGCATCCAGCGGCAGAAGGTACAGGCCCATGTCTGCGTGGTTTGGTTTTTATGTATTGATTATGTTTTCTGAAAGAGAAATCAGTATTAAAAAAAACATCAGTATTAAAATGCTTGTTTTTTTTAAATTTCCAGTTAATTTGCAGGAAGATGTTTTTTAACTCTGAAATATCTGATCTTGAGCCAGTCATTAGAGACAGACCTGTATCTTTGCATATTAACATCACATGGCTCCACAGGTTCCTCAGGCTCCACCTCCTGCAGGTGAACTGTTTCAGAATGTTCAGAAATCTGGTAATTTCATTGGCTGGGAAGAGTTCCATGATTTCTAATTAAGTATATACATGTGTATATTTCAACTATCAGGCTTATCAGACAACAAAAAGGACAAATCATATCAGGTAAAGTGCAGTCATGTAATTTGTGTGAGATAAATTTTGCAGAAAATTGGTATGACGCAAAATATGACACCAACAATGAATCTATAATTCAGGTTGATAATTCTTTGACAAATTTAGTTTAGGATAAAGTTTCAAGTAAATGAAAGGTATTGATCTAAACAGAAAAGAATTATGAATAAATTTCAGTTAACTTTTCAGTGAACAGAGGCCAGCTTAATCAGGAATGACAGACTTGGGGTGTTACTTACCTTTATTTAACTTATTCAGCAGGCATACTCTTCTGTGCTTGTGCTGTTTATTATTGTTAGCTACTTTATACTGTAAGTCATTGATCATTTTACATTGTAGGCATTAACTGCTTGAGGTTTTTTAGAAATATAGTGTATGTAACATTATCAGTAAACAGCCAAAAAGTCTGTGAAAGCTGATTAGTGACTGAAATCTTATACTCATTTAAAAAATGACAATAAAAAGAAAACGAATCATTGGAGCTACACAGAATAAAATAGTTTCCTGTGGAAAATAATAAAAATTAGAATTAAGAAAATAGTTTTCTGAAAAAGTCACATGGCAATGTCAGGTTTCAGTGTATAACTGGATTTTTACATCTTGGAAAAAACAAAAGCTTAAAGAAAAGCCAGCCGAGAGAAAGATCTTAACCTCGCCATCTCAGGGTTTATTGATAGGTTTAGAAACTCATCGTCTCCGCTATTAAAATTACTTGGAAGCCAAGTCGCTTTTACGAAGAAAGGAACGTTTATGTAATGCCTTGATTCCCATTGTGTTTCCTTGTTTAGGAGCTGGAGGAGCAGCTGGCGGAGCAGAAGAAGCTCCTCCAGTCGGTGGCGAGTCGCGGGGAGGAGCTGCTTACCCAGCAAGCCACTCCCAACGGAGTCAGGTAACCCGGGCTCCCATGAGCCAGTTAATGCTTGATAACAGTTGCCTTCAGCTGCACAATGCCTTTCATCTCTAAGGATCCAAAAGAGCTTTATGTTTAACATTAGCTGTAGGAAGGGACCCAGCTCCACCCTGGGTGGCATACAGCAGCCAGTATGCACAAGGGGTCCCTGCACGGACATCATGTTGAAAAGTGAAGACCTGCTTCACAACGCTGAGTTAATAGTGTCAGGGGATCTTGCATGATGAGGCAGTAAAGGCCTCGGTCTAACATTTCCTTCGGAAGATGAAGCCTCTAGTAGCAGTGCCCCGGGACTGTTGGTCCAGAGGGAAAAATGTCTCCTAATACTTCAGCATCACCACTTACAGCAGCATCCTGGTTTCCTCAGGGCCCTCCCACCCCAGTACCAACCCGGGTCAGTCTGGCTTAACTTTTGAGATTTGACGAGGTTAGGTTACAAGGTGGTAATGCTGCTGTCAGTTATCCACAGTACCGTATCTCCTGTGAAATCGCGCTGACGTTCTCTTCTCTTTGCCTTGTGCAGTGACAAGCCTAACGTGATTGCCCAGGAGCTGGATTTGGAAGGAGAAAGGCTTGTCGCATTGGAGCAGATGAGACTGAAGTGGGAAAGTCTCAACAAAGAACTCAACACTAAACAGCAGCTTCTGCAGGACACCCTAGAGCAAGACCATAGGCAGCCGGTACATTGCCATCTTATTTTCTTGTTGGGAAGGCCAGACTGTGTATATGGACACTGTAAACTGTTCGTACATAATGTATATTAACATATACTGTACCACCAACAGAATGTATATTACAGTTAGAACATTTTTATGGTAACATTCTTTTTTGTAAAATATTGTTTTAATATCTTACTGTTATCTATATGGACTTAAGATAGTTATATTTTTACTCTGTACAAAATGCCATAATAGCACTGTCACTTTGTAAAAGACTTTTTTTCATGTGCTTATTAAGGTTTTTCTGTGCAAAACATGAGCAAATAATGTTTTAAAATACATTCTTCTTATATTAATAACATAATCAAAATGCATTGCTAATTAAAAGCTTTTGGAATGAGGCACTCAATCTATCTCCTCTCATTTTCAAAGCCCAAGCAATATTATTTTGAAAAGTTTTAATTTCGGGATTAATGTAACTACACCCACAAAATCATTAATAATTAATCCACGGTTATCACTTAAAAAGAGAATCTCACACCAGTCCTTGGTCAGGGTAAGAAGGGTAGCAGGTTTCCAAATGTTTAGAAAAAACAATTGTCTTTTAAAAGGTGCTTATTATGGTATTTTATGCACAGCAAAATATAAATGTTAAAAGTACTAAGCCTATACAGTCCCTTACAAAACAATTCAACTTGCTGCATACTTCCCACAGCCTTAGCTTGCAATTACTGTAAAATAGAACTTTACATTTTACTCCAGTAAAATTAGAAATGCTGATAGTATGTAAATAAAATACTTTTTTAAGAAAAATGAGACGATTTGGAATTTACACAGCAAGTAATGAACACCTTTGCTATGGCAAAGGTCTGTAAGTCTGAATCTGTAAGTTGCCTTAGAATTTCAAGCCACATTTCACATAGTGATATGACAAACCCACCATGAATAAGTTCTATACTAAGTCCATTTTTATCCCACTTTTACCAACACTACAGTATATCAAGGGAGTGCATTGCTTTGTATCCCATGTTTAAAGTTTCAGTTTCTAATTTAGTTGTCATCTCAACAGGTCTATAGCAGGCCAAGCAGAGTTTCATCTGCAGGCCCGCTATTCAAAGGAGACACGCAGGTTCAGGACAAGTCATCAGTCAAGTCTCTGTTCGGTGGTTTCAGCCAAGCCTTTGAAGAAGTCTCCTCTCAGGTACGGTGAGAGGCCTTTCTTCTTTCTGTGCCTCCCTGTGTGTCTCAGTGCCATTTCTCAGTCTCAGTCGGGTTTTGTCCTGCAGATGGTGGGGATGGAGAAGCAGGGCTTACCTTTGGAGCAACAGCTCTACAGCGCGGCTTCTGCAACCTCATCCTGGGTGGACGGGGTTGAAAACAGCCTCTTTGCCGGCCCTGTGCTTTTAGCTGAAGACACTGAAACACAGCTCAGCAATCAGGAGGTAAGAAACAAGTTAGTTATTATATGTTGATGCAGCATGTTTATTAAGTAGCCTTACCTGAATGTTAAAAATGTTGATGTGGGCGATGACACCAGTATAATAACAGACACGTAAAGTCCCAATTTATTTTGTACCACACTCTATATCAGTTACACGGTTTGGCACAGGTCCAGCCTCTGTGGAGCCCGGTACAGTACATAGCCTCCTTGATTTTTCCCACCAATATTTGTATTATAGACAATATAATATCTACCAGAATTGCATCTGTACAGTACTTTGCAAGTTCATTTATCTTATTCACTCTAGTATGACTTAAAGTCTGTAACTGTACTTTATAAAAGTAGAAAGAAAACAACTTGGCATGATTTCAAAATCTAAAATGTGCATTCTGTGTTGTGATCTGGCCACCGCAGGTGCTCGGCAAGGACATTAAAGAAGTGACAGAGGAGGTGGACAGGAATAAGGAGCTGTTCCTGGGAGTGGCGGGACTGTGTAATGAGAACCGGGAGGTGATCGAGGACACCCTCTGCTGCCTGCAGGAGCGTCTGGGCACGCTGGACCTGGTGGTCAGCCAGCGGAGCGAGCACATGAAGGCCAGGCTGCAGGAGCTGACTGCCTTCCAGGCAAGACGTCTCACCTGCACTCTTCATCAGGGGCCAGGGGGACCTTGCTGTCCCTGGAAATAACAGACCTTGAATATCCACACCCTTCATTTTGATGATTGTTTTAAAACAAGTTTTAGTTTAAAAATATTCCTCTCGACTTCAAGACAGTTTTGCCAACAAATACAACTTACCTGTTACTCCGTATGCAAATCACGTTAGGAACTTGTGAAATGTCTGCTGTAGCCAGCAGCCATATCACCCTGCAACTCACAACTGACAACCCACTGAAGCACAGCAGAGGTGTGTCTGGTCAGTACCTGGATGGGAGACCTCCTGGGAAAAACTACGGTTTCTGCTGGAAGAGGTGTTAGTGGGACCAGTAGGGGTGCTCATTCTGCGGGCTATGTGGGTCCTAATGCCCCAGTATAGTGACAGGGACACTATACTGTAAAAAGGCACCATCCTATTGATGAGACGTAAAACTGACGTCCTGACTCTCTGTGGTCATTAAAAAATCCCAGGGCATTTCTCGAAAAGAATAGGGGTGTAACCCCAGCGTCCTGGCCAAATTTCCCATTGGCCTTAACAATCATGGCCTCCTAATAATCCCCATCTATAAATTGGCTTCATTACTCTGTTCTCCTCCACACTGATAGCTGATGTGTGGTGAGCGTTGTGGTGAGCGTTCAGGTGGATGCTGCACATTGGTGGTGGTGGAGGGGAGTCCCCATTACCTGTAAAGCGTTTTGAGCGGAGTGTCTAGAAGCGCTATACAGTACTGTATAAGCAATTATTATTATTATCAACAAATACAACTTACTGTACCTGTTACTCCGCATGCAAATCACGTTAGACACTTGTGAAATGTCTTATTTGCTTGAACATCGCATTACATTAGTCATTACAGTGACTGTGGCCAGACTACGAGTCTACATGGTACTGTACAAAGTTCAGGATTTTGTGCTTAATTCGGAATTTGTAAAGTTTTCTATACCATCATTTAATTCAGTTTGTTGCTGAGATTTAATAACCGGTCTGAGAAATTGGGATTGCAGTTCCCCTTTAATCAGGTAGACAAGCAAACTGCAATTATACTTTGTTCATATGATGATAATGGCTTTTGTTTTTATGTGTAATGAAGGACATCATTTCGATTCTTGTATCTGATCTAGACGGAGTTGAAGCTGCTCTTCATTGCCCTGAGTGAGAGTAAATACCAACTTCTCCAGAAGCTGGCGGATGCCCTAGACCGACCTGCTTCTAAACAAATGGAGGTACGCTGAAAGATAATGACGACACACAAAATAAGATTTCCATAAGGAAATCTGACTGCTGCAATAATGGTACTTTTCTATATGACTTTTCTATTTTATTTCCATTCAACAATGAGAAGACTCTTCTATATAGGATTGTGCTATAATCATTATTAACAAGGCAGAGAAACCATAGAAACAGAGGATTTTAGTGACGGAATAGAAAATGCGGAATAAAAGACATCAAAGGGGAAGTTTTGTAAATGTTTAATTTAAGAAAACGAATTGTAATTCTGATGTTCTATTTTCCTCTAATACTTAGCTTCTTTTTCAGTTTTAAATACAACACTTTTTCATTTGCCTCCAGGCTATTGCAGAAGCAGAGGAAGGTTTGAAAGAATTTGAACAAAGAATCGCTGAGATCAAATCCAGAGGAGAAGAGTTACAAACTGACCAGGTTTCCACTCAAGAGCTTCTCAAACTCCAGGTATTTCAGAATGTTATTGCTTCTTCCTTTGCCAAAAACTGGATCATTTTGTTCTGCATCTATTCTGTCACGTATGTTAGAACTGTATATGTGTGGAATATTGTAATCAACAGTAGTAGTAACACCAGGGTACATGTCAAATGGTCATTTAAGTGTAAGAGCACAAGTGAGAATTTGTCAGACATATTTTGATAAGTTAAGGGATGAAA